>NW_008692854.1:104866-159167 GCF_000695815.1 Acanthisitta chloris | reverse complement strand
GGGCCAGGGCTGCTCATGCAGTGAGATTGTGAAATGGTGTCCCTTGGCCTGATCTTCTCCTGGGAGAGATTTGTGGAGTGTGGCTGGAGACGGTCCTCACCTTGCTGTTCTGCACAGCAAGGTCCTGCATGGTCCCTCAGTGCACAGAGCAACTGGATCCTCTTTTGCAGTAGCTGACCCCTTTTCTTCTCCTCTTAATCTCATGGGTTCCTGGGAGCTTCCCCATCTTCCTTTGTTTTATTCTGCATTCCATGCCTGCATATTTTTTGTTATGCATCACCAGGTGTCAGGGACAATAGTGAAAGGAGCTGAAACCAGAATAAATGTTGCATGATCTTGTAGGAAACCTTTTCCTCTATTTAAGCTGGAAAGCACAGATTTGATTATTATTTTTTATTATTATTTTAAATATTTTTTTGCATTGCACAATCCAGAGAGTAACTGAAAGTGGCAGCATTGCTGCTATAGTCATTTTTAAATGAGGAGGTTACTATAACATGTAGTAGAGATGACAATAAAATTGAAACCATATGATGGTACAGGGAGTGTAAATGGCATGTACAGAATCTCAGTCAGTAAATTGGAATGTTATTGCTGAGCTCAGCACAAAGTACCATTCTGGTCAGGGTTTGGTCTCCTAGCAAAGTTGAATACCTGCCTTTTAGCATCTCTGCTCCATGGAACATTTCAAACCACTAAACATAGGCTAGTTACAGAGCTGTAGATAAAATATGTTACGTTTAACAAAGAACTATAACATATTAGGTCCCTAATTGGAGGAAGCAGGCTTTGAAATTATATGTTGTTGTGATTTCTTTGTTATGCTGTGAATTTACGGATCTTTTATATGTTTTAAAATCAACAATTTGGGACTTTCTTTGGGAATGTTTGAAGTCAGTGGTATCTATTTTATTTAAAATTACCTGTTAGGTCAGACATGAGAAGATTTTACTAAAATTTGAGTAACAAAGTGCTATTACAAAACAGATTGTCAATGTCAGATGCAAATTAACAACTGGCCAAAGCAGAAGTTTCAGCTGGTCCAGCTTTTCCCTGTTACAAATTCTCATTTCCTTTTTTGGCTGGCTGTGTTGGAATCACTGCTCTGGTGATGGCAGGTGCCACTCACCTGATAATCAGTGCAGGTTCATCCTCTCCTGTGGCCACCTAAGCCATTAGCTCCCAGAAAGTGATGGCAAAGCTGCATTGTCTGGGTGTCCTCAAGCTGCTGAAGGTGGTGCTTACTCTCTCCAGTAAGAGTAAACTGGGTTGGCAAGTACTGCTGAGCCTGTTTGCAGCCATGCATTGCTCCAGCTGTTGGCACTGCATTATACACCAGAGTACAGGTGTAAGAAAGAGCAGGATGTGGGGTGTCAAATCACCTAAGTGGAAAATTACATTATGACATTAATGCTGTGTGCAATTTTTAATGTGCATTGAGGGACCTTAGGATACTGGTGCCACAAAATGCATTTGCACTAAGTAATGGCCTGGGTTACTTGCACAGTTCTTCCTCCAGTGTAACCTTAAAGGATCTCCTGGTTTGCAAAGTTGTGTGTTTTTTCAGCAGTGCAGTCTGGCCAGAATGGAACAGCAAAGGATAACTGTATTTACATTATTTATTAACAGGCAGAAAATTGCTCCTTGTCCCAGAACATTAATGCTGCTTCTCATGTCCCCCTTCCCATGGTGCTCATTCTGAACTGCTTGCCATTGTTTTCTTGTACAGCTTCATGTATTTACAGTTCTTCCATTTGATATCAGTTATAGTTAAGTACCACTGAATTTATTTTTAGCTTTCTGGTGCGTGCACTGCATTTGTAATTGTGCTTATTTGAAAATGATTGGGAGAAACAATCTCAGTTGTACTTTTTTCCCAGTGTTGCGTTGACATTTTTGATTGCATCTATACTTTGGAAAAATCTCATGATAATTTTCCTTCTTATTTGTTTTCTTATATTATCCTATGCATGTGCTTGATGACCTTTCTTTCAAGTAATTTTTACTTTTCTCTTTTGTTTCTCATTTCTTTTCCTCATTTGCCTGAATTCCTGCTTCTCCCCTACTCCCCAACCTCTCCTGATTGATGCTTACTCCCCCCGGCCTATTGCAGTTCTCTGCCTCTGAAAGCTTCAAAGAATGACAAATCAAGAAGTTTGAAAAAAATCTCTCGGTAAGAATGAACCCAAGGTGACATACTTTGTTGTCTCTGCACTTAGCTCATCTCCAGCTGTAATCTAGGAATTGACATCCTTTTGATTGCTGCTTTTATACTGTGGGGCAGTGGGAGACTGTACATTTTCTACCCTAGTGTGTTTAGTTTTGTGCTGAGGAAAAGTAAATATTTTCACTCATTAAGACTGAGAGTTGAACACAGAACTCTGCATTTGCTAGGATGCTACTTTGAAATGTCAGAGCACAACTCTGCTGAGAATGCAAAGGAGTTTAAACCTTTTGGGGTGAGCTGAGTAAGACAAGCTTTAGGCTCTTAAAAGGGTGCTGTTTGCCTCCATCAAAGAAAACTCCAGTTTAGAACCTGTGAAATCTTTAGCATCTGTGTTGCCTTTTGGAACTGTTGCTCTTAGGCTGCTCTGTGAGACAGACACCCTTCTGGCTGGGCTTGGCTTTACTCTAGAAAGACTTAGAGCTCACATTTGTTAGTTGGTAGTCAAGAGGTAGAAATGTTGATTCCCTCGTTTTAAACCCCTAAATTCCTGCATTTTTCTTTGCTCAAAATAACAGCTTTCCTGCACTTTCAGGGTAAGTTAGTTCCTTAGGATCCTGTGATGACTAATTTATGACCTTACTTGTAGGGGCAGATACCAGCAGTGGACTTGATATTGTTTAAGGCACTTGTTGCTCCCAAAAGAATGATAAATCCTGGCTGGTTTTGTGCCAAGCTCCATCCAGCCACATCCCCAGGCACTACTTCAGTGCAGTGTCCCTTTACAGCCTGCCAGGCTGAAATACTAGAAACCAGAGTGAGTCCTTTGGCCTTCCCAGTGGTGCTGCTGGGGGAGTTCTGAGACAAGCAGATACCTCTGATTGCTTGGGCTCAGTTTGTGTCCTGCATCTTGTTCTCGGTATTTTTAACATCTTATACTGAACAGGAGCTTCTAAAGCATGGAGTAGGGTAATTTCTCATTCTGAAATACTCTCAATTGTGTGCTGAATTAACACTTGTTTTGATGCAATTTATTTTTAGGTCTGCCTCAGACAGATATATATTATAGGTACAGTAAAATTACAAGAGTCAGCAGTTTGCTCTCAAGGTGTTTTTCCATGCACACATGATCAGAAATCCACTGTTTGTATTGGCCACTTTTATGAGGATTTTTTCCTTGATATTTTCAATCTGTTTGTAGAGAGCAGGTGTAGACTTTCTTCAAGATTTTTGAGAGATACGAGCAATGTGTTAAACCACCCTTTGTGTATGTAATTATGTGTATTAACACTGGACTAAGTAACGTTGGGTGATATATAGGAGCAGAAATACAGTAGAAATTAGTCAATTCAGATTACTTGAGTTCTAAAGTCTTAATCTCATGGAGGGTTCAGTTGTCAGGGGCCTTAAATGCTAAGTTTGCTGTTGTGTTGTTAAAAGTGTTCTCCCTGTGTTACAGAGAGTTCATCAGTTACATGAAGCGATCCCGAACCTTTTATGCCTCTATAGCAGAAAGGCTGTGTGATGGAGACCTGGTGATGAGAGACAGCTCAACCTGCTGGAATGGAGAGGATGTTGTAGAAAGGTAAAGTTACAAGTGAAATTTTGTCCTTATGGTGAAGAAAGTGTCTTTATATCCTTCTGATGGTTCAGGAGCATTCTCTTCAGGCACTTGTCATTGTTTTTCCTTCATAGAGAACTTGCTTAATTGAGAAAGGGTTTTGCAAAAATAAGAGGTTGTTGATGCTGAGTTTTATGTCTGTATTAAATATAATGGAATGCTTTCTTGAAGGGCTGCTCTGTAGAGTCCCTTTCTTTCAAAGTTAAGAGACAGCTCTCTGTAGAGAGATCCTGCCTGGTAAAACTCTGTGAGCAACCAGTACCTCTGTACTGACTGGAGGTCCCTTCCAGCCTGCTGTTGATAGGCTCATTAGTGCAGAGCTGAGCATCATGCTTGGCCATGATTAGAAAATATGTAGGTTTTCCTGCAAAGGTGTCAGAAAGACAGCAACCAGACCATTAACTTTTCTAAAGAATTATCCTGCCATTTCTTTCCAGAATTTCTGCTGTAGCACTTGGAATAACAACTGGTTTTAGAACTGAGCAGCATCCTTACAAGAGCATGTTCTATAAGCATTCTGATAAAGTAACAATTGGTAACTGCACTGCTCCAGGTTGGTGGAGCAGCTAGAAGCTCTGCAGGGTGTAAAGATCTTGGGAGTTTGACAGTGTATTTTTTTCCTTCTTCTGTTCTTTATCACAATCTTTCCCATCACCCTTTAGACTCTAAACTGGAATATATACCTGTATTTCCATGAGCTAAACTTCTTGCTGGAATTTCTTTTACTCTGTACAACATGAGGCAACATTGCCCCGAGGAGAAAGAGATGTTTAGAACACAACTATATCTTTACCATCACTGTCAAAGTATACATCATTTTATGCAGGGAGAGCTCGTTGGGAGTTTGCCAGTGAAAGTTCTCCAAAAATTTCTCTTTGTCAAAACAGACACATTCTGTGGGGTTGTGTTGGCTTTCATGGTGTTTCTTTTTGAAATGTATTTTGTGGTCTGTAGCAGTTACAAAAGATAAAGTTCTAGCATTCTGTTTTCTTGCTTTAAAACAATTTTCATGATTGCAGATCGTTTTGTAGAACTTACAGAATAATTTCAGCATGGAACAGAGGGAGATGTGACAATTATTATCTGTTCCATTAAAGGGAGTTCTGACTTCCCACACAACTCTGCTTAGATTTCTCATGTGTAAACAACTTCAGCTTAATTACATCTGAGGTATTCAGAGATAAGTGCATGTCTAAAAAATCCAAAGATAGCTTTAAAGTTTCGATGTATACTGTCATTACAAATTAATTATACAGCATATGTTTGAACATTTTGGCAACAATTCATGTTCTAAATATTGATGTAGAGTGGTTGTAATACTGGCAGAAATTTTTACTGTAAAAGTAATGAAGAGGAAACAGGGAGAATCTCAGTATTTCAGAATCCCATTCACTGGTGACAGGTTGCTGGAGACACAGTTAACTTTTAGAACAAACAGCTTTCTGGCCAAAAGAAAAACAAAAAACAAACAAAAATAAACAAACAAACATTTTGTGTATCAACAGAAAAAAAAGCTAATAAAATGTTGCATTTAATTTTTATCTTGTTTGAAAAAAACAATCCACAGCACTTAAATTGCTAATACATGTTTTAGAAAGGTGTGAAGGGGAAAGCTGTTGTTATTTTCCTCTGCCAGTCTGTAACTTTCCCAGATCTGGAGACACATGGAAAAGTTTCAAGTTTGCTGGGAAAAGCAGCAGGGAAAAGGCTAACAAGATCCCTCATATTTTGTATTAAAAAGTAAAAGCAAATACAAAAAACTTCAAACAACCTACCCCCAAAGATGACTGCAGCAAAAACCCAACCCCACCATCCAACACTCTATGTGTATTTGTAGTTAACATATCAAAGGGGCCCAATGGAAAATAAAATGGTTAAATTCCTGTTTTTAATAAGACAGAAATATATCTATATAAATAAAATAGAACATACGATATAATAATATGTAAATATTATATGTTTATATATTGATTGCCTTAGATGGAGGAGACTCTCTGGGCAGCCTGCAGTGCCAGCAGTGCACACAGCAGCACAAAGAGGGCTCCTGCTTGCTGGCAGGTTTTGCTCCTGTCATCAGCTGTTTTATAGGCTGAACTTGTCACAGTTCTTCCCACATGAGACATAAACCTGTCCTGGTGATGGCTGAAGGTGCATTTCTCTCTGCTCCTTCTCCTTTTCCAGGACACCACAGAATTAAATATCAGCAGTAGTAAACAGCTCTGAACTCAAAACAGAGTCTTATTATTAACTGTGTATCAGCAAATAGATCACCCCAATTAATCTGGTGGATCTCCTGTGAACCTGAGCTGAAGGTTACTCAGGCTGTGGAGTTGGCAAAAGCTAGGGTTCCCATTTCCTCGACACTTCTTGCATTTCATAATGCTGTTTGAGAGCTGAGCAGTATTTATGCTGTGCTAACTGGCACACAAACTCTTTAGGAAAAACAAACTCAACTTGTAAAAACAATTTGCCACACAAATGCAGCCTGAAACAATATGAAATGATTACTCAGAAATGAGGATCATGCACTCACTTAGTAGAGAGGGCACTTGAGGTCTGACAGGGGAGCTGAGAAGCAGAATCAGCATTATATCTTTTTATTTTGTTAGAATTCTTTGGATTGGGTTTTATTGCATTGAAGTCAATGCACAAAAAGTTTGAGGTGCCTGTAAATACACCATAAAAAGAACCTGTTTTTTCCCACTGGTTTGAGAATATGCTATTTTAGAGTGCCATTAAATAGTTAGCAGAGAGCTCCTGAGCCCCATTTGTTTGATGAGAGTCTCACTCTAACTAAAACAGAGTGGGGAAAAATGGAATTGAAAAATCTGCTTCCTATGTGTGAAACTGTGCCTAACCAGATTCTTGAACACATGGACAGCAGGAAGGGAAGAGTGTCTCAAAAGCTGTTACCCATCACTAGACTTCTCAACTGTTGAGATTACACTGTAGTTTACTGTTGATTACCACAGTAGTTATTTTTCTTCACAAATTTGCATTTATTTTTCCAGTCACGGGCCATTTCTAATATTGCACAAGACTTATGCTATCAGGCACAAGCTTTCAGCCTCAATTTTCTGTTCGGTCGAAAGGGTATGTATTAGGCTTCTGGGGCCACTTGCAGTGCTGTGTTGGAGAACCAGGATACAGAGCTGAAAAGTGAGTGGTCATGAAATACCTTCTATGTGTCCCATAACTACCTGTGAGCGAGGTGCCTCCTCTGCTGGGGGAGAGCTGTCGAGATCAAAAAGAACATGTGCCACAGTTGCTGTGCTGTGCAGTGAGACCTGATACCTTTGGAATTCCAGACAGAAGTTTTTAAATAAAAATGAAAGATTGTCCCTAAAGAGCCTTTCATGCCTCGGATGCTGCAGCCAAGTGGTGCAGCTTTGGGTTCAGTTGTGCTGTGTGGGTGTGAGCAACAACACCCTGAAGTACAGGCTGGGTTGTAGCCATGTGCTTGAGAATAGATATCATTTTACACACTACATGTATATACAACCTTCCTTTTTATGCTATAAAAGACACTTTTCCAAGCATACATAGTGAATTTTAGGAGCAAGCCTTCCCTCATTTCCCTCTCCCTTGTGCAAGGAACGACTGCACACATGCCCATGTACATGTGCTGCATTGTATTAAAGCTGCTTCTTGTGGCCTTTCAGAGCATGTATTTAAGGATTTTCTATTAATTAGTAGAATCCTGACTAAATGAGGAAAGAATTGTTTGCTCCTGACTTGTATGACTTCTGAAAATTAATGTTTGGGCTTGCCAATGAGAATTGAGTTTCCATTGTTCAGGAAAGATTTATTAGTTTGGTCAGATATGTAAGAATTTTTTTACAGTTTTGGCCTGAAATCAGGTTTTCTGGTGAGGCTTTTCCTTCCCTCCTCACCACAAATTTTAATAATGTTAAGGCATGTCTTCACTGTGGCTCATGCTGGAAAAAGGGTGTGAAGAAAAGTGACAGAAGTGGGTGATGTTTGTACATGATACCCAACTCATAGAAACCTGTGTCAGGTCGTTTGGCTGGACTGGTCTTTGGAATTTAAACTGATAAGCCTTTATGCTTGAGAGTTTTTGTTGTTGTTTTGTTTTTGTGGACTTTTTTAATGCAGTGATCAAGGAAAGAGAATTTTGAGGATTAGAGTCCTGGAAACTATTAATAGATTTACCTCAGTGTAGATATTTCATTAAATGTTATTATATGTCAGGTCTTGGGAGACAAGGGGTAACAGGGTCAAATTGAAGGAGGGGAAGTTTAGGTTAGATATTAGAAAAAAGGTTTTTACTGTAAGGGTGGTGAGACACTGGCACAGGTTGCCCAGGGATATGGTGGCTGCCTTGACCCTGGCAGTGTTCAAAGCCAGATTGAGTGGAGCCTTGGGCATCCTGATCTAGTGAGGTGTCCCTGCCCAGAGCAGGAGGGGTTGTGACTAGATGATCTGTAAGGTTCATTCCAACCCCTAAAATTCTGTGATGCCATAAAATAGAGAAAGCCAGTAGCAAGCAGGTAGGTTTGTCATGTGGCAGAAGAAGAGCACAAGGAGCCTGATTCAGGGCATGAGTAAGTTCTTACCCAAGGTTTGGTTGTCAAGTTTGATAGAATGATTTGTGGTCCTCACTTCTTCTGGATTGGAGGAATTTGTCTGACTGAGATCTTGGGGCATGACCTCGTGGTAGGCAGCAGCCACCTTGATGCTCAGGCTGCATTTGGGGTCACTCAAGGAACTGTGCTGGCAGCTTCACTGAACCTTTTACAGTTCAGCCTCAAGGAAGAACAGAGAAACTACTTCCAAAATTTTGGTACTTAAAGACTTTTGCTCCCTGTTTTAAAATTGCATTTTGGGTTGTGTTTCTGTGCATAGTACAGTTAAAAATCATCCTGATGTGGTGAATGCAGTTTTGTGGATTGACTCATGGTGACCCCATGACCACCTCTCTGATGGACTTTCTTCCTATTAGTTGATACTGGTATTGTGATGTTTCCAGGCATTTTATATTGATGGCTTAGGTCAGTATTTGAAAATATTTCTGTAAATACAAATGGAGATTTGACTTGTGAAGGTTTTTTCTTAACATTGCAGCATTAAACATTTCCTCTCAGGTTGAGGGAACGGAATACAAATCATTAATACTTGATTTCAAAGGTTCTTGAGGGACACCTGTGGATTTGATGTCTACTCAGTGACTTTACTCCTGTTGATTTAAATGCTCCATGGGGCAGGACTTCGGGAGGAACACATGGAAGAGTAAATCTTATCACAGAGTCAGTAGCTTGCTCCAGTGGGTCAGATGCAATGTAACTGGGTCTAATTTATCTCTTTAATTTTGGGAAGTTTGGGACATTCTTTATTGAAGAGTATAAGGAATGATAGGCAGGTACTCTTTCTTTTGTATGCTATATTTTTTTCTATTTATTTTGTTCAGAAGAAGGAAAGAACGGCCCTTATTTAGTCAGAAAACCGAAACTTTCCAATTAAAATACTACAGTAATAACAGTGTTCCAGTCATTGAAACTCTTCTAACATAAACAATCCAGACATGGTTAAAGTCTGTGGAAAATATCCAAGAAAAAGTTTATTTTCTTGTGCAGAGTCCAACATACTGATTTTATACCCATTCCTGTTAGGAAAGGTCACAATCCAAGTCCTATTGAAAAGGTAGAAAGTGAAAGTCTTATCTGATCCTTCTCTCTGTCTTAGCCAATGATTCTTCCAGTAGGAAAGTAAAATTCATTTTCTTTCATTTGCAATGGGAATGCAATACAGTAATATCAACAAAAAGAGAAAATCCTGCCTTAGCCTAGAGATATTGGACTGAAAATGTATTCCTCAGATTATCAGTCAAATGAGATATCAGTAAGAATGTTTTTAGTACTGATACACCTAATCCTTTCTCCTAAAACTATAGGGTAGAGTTGTAAGTGTGGTCCCTTTGTCTGCTGGATGAAAAGGAATACCATACGATATTTGGATTTTGGCATTTTTCAGAAAATTGGATGCTTGTGCTGCCTCAGAGCACACTGCTTTGCTGAACAGTGTTGGATTTAATAGGCTTCTAAATTTCCCCATCAATCCCTACAAAGTCATACTATGGCTTTTTGTTACTGGGGTGGATGTATCTAAAAGAATTTGCTCTGCAAATGGTGGTGTTTTGTGCAACTGGTAAAATGTGATGATGTCTTGATAGGTGTGAGAAAAACACCAGCAGGTGTACATGGAAATTTTTGTGACATTATTTCAGGAAGAAATTGAAGACTTAGAGTGCATTAAAAAAAAATTAGTTGGAAGTGTATTTTCTTACTTTCCTTTCCTTGTTCTGTGTCCCAGCAGTGATGAAAACAGCATTTGTAGGCTGTCTACAGAATGAGCAGGTCAATGGGAAAAAGTGCATGAAATTCCCTGGACTTTGAGCAGGCATTTAGGAATCAGTCAGTGTTTTAATGCAGCTGATCAAATTAAATAATAAATGTTACATTATTCAAACAGAAGTGAATACTTTGAGGAAAGTGTTGCTGTGATTACACCTGGAGTTTCTTAAATGAAGATTTCTTAGTGGAAATGCAAAAATTATCTACTTTAATAGCTGAGCAGTCGGCTGATTTGGTTTGTTCCCTTTGCATCTATGAATAGTTCTCCAGCCCTCCTCTCACCTTGGTGCCTTGTTCAGATAAGCAATTATCTGTCAGTCACAGCAGACAGCACTGTTTGTCACAGTCTGTGGTTCTGGTATCACAGAGCCTTTCTGTGTGCAGCTTGTGGAGCTTGTGCTCCATCAAGGGCAGTTTTGGCAAGAGCAGCAACAACCTGAGTCACCTCACAGAGGGTAGTAGAATTTCTCTGGGCAGTGTGCTTCATGTCAAATTCGGTGAGATGTATCTTGAACAAAATACACTTGGCAGTTTGGCCAGTCTTGCTTTACCTAAGGCATTTTGCAATTAGCTATAAAGTGTCCTTAAGGTAAATGAGTCCTTCACAGTTGTTTTATTTGTTACAGATACTTTGTATCTGAATGGTGAGCCAGCACTCTGCTCCTGCTGCTCTCCAAACCTGAATGGCAAAAGACATAAAATAACCTCCTTTTTGCTGTTTTGCATTCCTTGTTTAGGCTTGGGGTAGATGCTGGCAAAATATCTTTGGTCTGGTGTAATGTGTGTATGATCTGACACATCCAGGTTCAGCCAACTTCTTAGACAATTAGCTGTAGCAAGGTAGGGTAGGATCCAATGTTAGAGCTGGAGTCAGGGACAAGCATTTTTCTTTTACTGAACTGGTTTTCGCTGGAAAGATGTTGATTCATCAAAATGAAAAAGAGGAAAGTAATCTGGATTTTAGCTTGGAAGTTTGAAGAGTCTCCCAGAAACCTGTTCCAGTGGGGAGAGATTGTCACTCTCTCCTGTTGAACTTGCTCTTTGCTTAAGGGATAAGACATTTCACCATGAAATGTCTCCATGTCTCTCCAGTGAAAGGAGCAGAGGCTGGTGAGGAGCTGTACCTGGGGTATAAATCTCAGCTTTAATAACTGAGGATGTGGAGTGGAATGACATTATTCTCCTGTGTGAAGGGTTTTGTGTTTTCTCAACACAGAACAGGTAAGCTTTTGAAATGCTGATATTTTTGGCAGAATAAAAAACCTATTGCTGCCTAGTTCTACCCCAGAAATTGACCTCCCAGTTATCCAGGTGTGTTTGCTGACTCCAGTAGTATTCAGAGCCATGTCTTGTGGTTAGAGGCAGATTTGCCTAGATCAGATGAGTAGACACAAAGACAGCTTGACAAATGTTAAATATCTTTTAAAAGTAGTTTAATTTATATGTTGTTTATCCCACAGCCTCTCCATGTTATTGATATAAACCCATGGTGCTGGCCCTGCCTGGGGTGTACTTTCACTGACCTCCCTTGTGATGCTCTTTAGAGCAGATGATCTCTTCTGTGCTGGGAGTTGGCAGTTACACAGAGCCCCAGAGAGAACCCAGTGGCTTTGTGAGAATACAGAAAATAGAAGCTCTGATGGAAGTTTTGCATGGCTCTGCTGATGTGTTGAGCCTGAGCCTCCCCTGTTCTGTCCAGCCAGTACCTTGCCAGCCAAGCTGAGTGGTGAAAGTGAACTGTGATAACATTTTCAAAGTATTTTCTCACCCAGGGTGTTACCAGAGACCTTGACTAAATGAGGTTTGTTAATGAGCTAGTAAGTTTTTTACATTGATAATTAATAAGCAGAAATTACACCCAACTCACCAAAGTGATTCCTACAGATATTTCACAACTTACTAATTGTCTAGCTCATCTCTCTGTGTCACTCACAAAATAATAATACACATATTTTTAAATTGTACCCAGCTTTTTAAAGATTACTAGCACCTTTTTTCCATGCACTAGATTTATCATCTTAGAATAATAAAGAAGAGAATGTTGCATCTTTCTCAGTTCTCTCCTGCACTCACTTATTTCCTTCTTGACCTGGGTTTGTGTTTCTTTGTGTCTTTGCTTTACTTGGTTTAGAAATCATTCTGTTTGCAGAGGTGTTCCTGCAACCCTACTCACTGGAGCTTTGATTTGACCAGGGTAAGGGGAACATGGGGTTTGCAGACATCTCAGTGTCTTTATTGGCAGTGCTTATTGTAGAAACATTTGAAATGCTCTTGAAAGCTGTGCTGGAAAAGCAAATTTGAGCAGGATGAAGCCTTGTCAAAGCTGGCTTTGAAAAGCAAAAAACTCCCAACTATCTTATATTCTAGGCCATAAGGCACCACATGAGCTTTACTGAATATAAAGAATTCTTGAGGCTGTTTGTAAATGTATCCCATTCTTCGAACAGAACGTTGTCAAGTAATTATCTGTGGAAGAGTTTATTGTTTTGTAAACTCATCTGACATGAATGTTATCCTTTAATTAAAATCTACAACATTTAAACATTAAAGTGCATGTTTGATGAAAGCAAAAAATCAGAAGTGTCTTTTAGCATTATGAAAATGAGTCCAATATTGCAGATCATTTAGGAGGCTCTGGTGGACTTCACTAGCTGACAAGATAGAGATGTTGATGAAGGCCCATCTTTGACTTGCCTGTGATTTCTTACTTATTGCAATAATGTAATTTCAAACCACACTTTGAAATATGAAATGAATATTTGAGAGTGAATTGTTAAAACTCAAGACTGAACGGAGGAGTTAGCTTTGCCTTTCAGCACATCCTACCCTTGGACGAATTAGCCTTGGCAGTGAGTAATATAATCTGGCAGTGGTTTGGACCATGACCTTGTAATTTTCCCAGGGTCATTGTCCAGATAATAATTAAGTTACTTATGTACACATTTATTTATGTGTAATGTTTATCTATAAATATTCACTTATTATTTCTGTTCATACCCAGGACTTGGCAGTTTACTTCCACTGAAGAATTTGGGACATGATTCAAACAATATGTTTGTGGGAACTGAATGTAAAAAAGGCAAATAATCACTTACGTTTTTAATAAATATACTGTTTCCACATACAGAAATTTAAAGCAGGTTATGTATTCCTTGCCCTGCTGTGGGAGTCCTTTCAAATTACTTGTACTAAACTGCTTGGGACAAACAATGTTTTGGTAAGTTAGCTTGAAAAATACAAGTTCACATTTAGTGTTAACCTCGAATCCTTGTGGTCTCCTTGTCTAAAATCAGAATTTCACCAGAATTTCAGGAACATAGAGGTGACCTTGAGGTTTGAGAATCAGGATCAAAAGGCTTATTGCATTCAAATGTTATCCCTGGAATACTGAAAAAAATCAGTGTATGTATTGGTATTTTGAGTATGCACCAGGAGATTCAATTTCAGTAAGGAAAACCAGCAGACTTGTAGTGTCTTTAAAAGTCTGTGGTTGATGTGTGATAGTGGAGTCTTCATTAGCTAATTGCTAAATGCCTTAGGTAAAGCAAGATAATAAACAATACCCTGCTGCAAAACCACCTGGGGCCAAAACAAAAGCAATCACAGTTTTATTTTCTACTTTTGCAGAGGCAGGACAGTCAAGCACACTTAGTGGGATGCAGCACACTGCCATGGTCACTCCAGCATTTTTTCATATCCCCTCAACCTCTTGGCAGTGTGAGGGAGAAGAAGGAATGCCACCAAACCCTCTAACAGACTCAGAAGTAAAAGAAAGAGAAAACTGGAGCTATTCCTGCTCTAGTCACATATTCTCTTTGCTGTATCTGCAATACCTGGAAAACAAAACTGTCAGGCACAAGTAGAAGAATGGACAATTGTGTGTAGTGTTACCCACAGCAGAGATAATTTTATAAAAGTTCAATCATGTACAGCAGATGTTAAAGCACATCTGTTCCCCTGGCATGGCTGGTTCCCCATGGTTATACGCAGACACCTTGTCTGGTTTTGTTTAAGGTAGACTCAGGTGGTTGTCTGGGTGAGTTTATCTGCAGCTGGACTGGAAGGAGAGAGGATTTGGAAGTCTTTTCTCACCCAGAGGCAGCTCACCCACCATGTTTGAGTGGGTGTTGCAAACCTTGCTGTTGTAAGAAGATTTAACTATAAGGAAACAGGAATAAAGGGAAGGATGTATTCAGAGGTTTCAATGGCAAATTAAGAGATGATGATCCTGGACAGCAGCAAATTCTTTGCTGTGTTCTAGTGTGACTCTGCCTAGCAGCCTGTCAGAACATCTCTGTGCTTTGGGTGTGAGGACTCAGGCCAGAAATCCCTCCAAGAGTTCTTTAGGCCACATTGTACCTTTATTGTGTTCTTGGGGGCATGGTTCAAATGTGCAACAAAGAGCTGGATCTGACCCCTCATCTGGGGAAAACACAGGGCACGTGTCAAAGTGTCATCCTGCTCTGAAAACCCAGAGCTCAGAACTGGCAGCCAGGAGGTCAGATGTTTGGGAACTGAGGGAGGTTTTGATAACCTCTGAAGTAAGGTTGCTGTGAAATGGTGGTGATGTCCCTGTCACTGATGTTTTGAAACAGGTCTGCAGTGAAACTGGCAAAAGAAGTTATATCATAACATATCAGAATCAGGCAATCTTTGGAAAATGGGCTATCTTGAGAATTCCAAGTGCATTGATTTAGTCGATTTTATGGAATGGCCACACATTGGGAGTTGGCAAAAGACCTAAACTATCTTATTGCCTACAAAGAACTGCTGATTGCAAGCAGACTTGGAACATAATGAAGTTCCTTTCTAATAGGAAGATGTTTTTGAGTTGCATCTTCACACTGATGTGGATTATTTACAGTCAATAGAAGTTCTCTATATAAGGGTCTGCATTAGGTAATAGGACTTGATCCAGCTTAAAAATAAAACTGTATTCAGTTTGTGTGTGTGTGTGGTTTCTAAGTATTTGCAGAAGATTCTATATGTAAGTCAGTGCTTTTTAATTAACCAAATGGCTCACATTGTATTAATAATACTTTTTGCAGCTTTTTTGTGTGGTAGAATTAATAGCCATGACTAGCTGTTCCCCTAGGTAATAGCGTGTCAATAGTGCTGGACTCATACAGGATAAAGCATTTCAAATTGTTCAGGTAACTGATTATAAGATGGACTGGGAGTGTCAAATTTCTTTCTTAGCTTTTAACAATGAAAGCAGCTTTTATTATGGAATGGTGGTCATATCCTGCTGTTGAAACTGAAGGGCAGTGACTCTCTGCAAGTTACTTCCTTTATAATAGGCTCAAGACAGGGCTATTCAAAGCACTGTATCCATGACTTGAGCTTTGACTTAGCTGTTGATAGAAGATTTAGATTCCAGCTCAGCAAAATGCTTAAATCTGTACTAAGGCTGTATTTTACCTGACTCCAGACTAAAGCAACATAATCCAAATCTTTCCCCTGGTCTGAGGGTGCTGTCTGACAACTGTGCTCATCTAATGGTTCCCCAAAACAAAGCTAGTATCATTCCCTGCCTGCAGCTGCCTATAGCTTCTTGCCCTTTTCCACCTTGGTTTCTGATTTATTAGTTCTGTGGTTGCACAGTGAGTTGACTGGGATCAAGTGGAACATGAGGGGAGTGAGGGAGGCAGTGAGTGCATGCAGGGAGGAGAGAAGGACCATGTTTTCTGGCCTCAGGTAGATGTTGCATCAGGTGAGTTATGTCACAGCACACAACACAGCCCTGCAGGCAGTAGTGTTGGTAAAGCTGGGGGAAAGCACAGGCAAGAACAAACAATTTACAAAAGGGACAAGATGGACAATGGCTCCTTAAACTAGCATTGTTGCCAAAAAGTGTGGTGGTGGAAGTACAGCCTGTTAAAGATCTTGTGAGAAGCTCCCAGGAGCTAATGGGGTATTCAGGCACTTAGAGATTGACTTGTTTTATTTTCACTCTTTAAGGTTGCCTGAGGGGGATGTGAAATATCTTAGGAAATAGCAGTTTAGGCAATGTTGTGCATAACTGAAGTGGCTGATAAGAATTTGCCATTTTCATGGCTGGTCAGTGTGTGGATTTATTTGGGGCTGTTATCTCTGACTCAGGTCAACATAGCTTTTCGCTACAGAGGAAGTTCTAAGTGGTTCTGACTGTGACATGAAGTGTCTTTTCATCATCCCTTCCAATTACTGCTGTGTCATTCTACTAGTAATGAAAGGCTTTATTTAAATCATGAAGGTGAACCTTTTAGACTATTAAGGTGGTTTTTAAAGTCTTTAGTGACCATATATTAAAACATGTCTCAATTTATCAACAGAATGCCATGGAAACTCAAGATATGCATAGTTATTGGCTGCATAATATGAACCTGCAGAGCTTTTTAAGGTGACAGTTACATCCCAATGTTTGTTGTAAATCATAGTTTTGGATGTAAGTTATTTTAGATTGATGCCAGTCTGTGTGCCAGAGCAAAAAATTAAATGATTGTTTGTTAAAGTGAGCTGCATAATTCTTCTTCTCCTTAATTAGCTAGTAAATGATACTTGGGTTTGAAAAAATGCGGAAAAAACTTGGCATAATGGTCCTCTGGCAGTCTTTGATCTTCTTTAATACTGTTTAAAGCCACATCTTTGATAAGCAGCCTGTTCTGTGTAGCAGGACTTATTCCCAATGCTGACAAACCCCATTCAATGAAGTTAACAAATGCTTCTCCCCGGGAAGGGGTGACAAGGGTGCCACACTTAGTTTTATTGATTATAAAAGGAAATGTACTGTGCTCCTAGGCATGGAGATCTGTGCCTGTGCTGCATGTTTGAGCTGCAGGTATGTGTGGGAGTTCATTTGTGTGTGTTCACTGGACAATTTTGAGTCTTAAAAGCATTCATCCGTGGGAAAATACTTCTACGCTCAGGATGTCAGATGTGTGGACACAGAGAGGTTGTGAGAAGGCCTGAAGAGTAGGGTAGTTTCATGTGAGCATCAAAACCCTGTTGTGTTTCACATTATAAATCTTCAGTTTGTCAAAAACATTCATCAGAATTTACTTTTATTCCCTTAGTTACAATTAGATCTGTTATGTAGCAGTGAAATTTCAACACAATCACACAGATTTTGGGGAAGGCTGTCTATAATGTTCCTGAACTGCAGCTTTTTGGGAGCCACTATCCATTGTAGTCTCTGTCACTTCACCTGCTGCAGCTTCTCCATCTGTGGAACTGCCCCATCTCATGCTTGCAGAAAATTGGATTGGTTTTAGTACATGATTGCTGTTTTGCAGTAGCTGTTTATTTTGACAGATGTTGTTTTATTTTCTTGTCTGCAGAGTATTCAAAATTTGTACTTCAGTACAGAATAATGCCATAGACTGCTCCATTTCAATAACTACACATGAAGTGGTTCAGAAATGGAACTCAGACTCAAATTTTTTCAGCTTGTTTTCCATTCTCTAATTGAAAAAATGGTATAATCAAAGCTTTTTCTTTGCAATTAATTCTTCATAAACCTTTGAGCCAAGTTCTAAATCTTTGCAGTATTCTGTTTTGACTTTGTCTAGTCTCATAATGGTAGTTTGTGAATTTCCTGCCTCTGTTCATGAACAGGGAAACGTTACACAAAGGGGCATGGGTGCCTTTTAGATCAAAGTAAACCTCTGGACTGATAGCTGGAAAGAATAATGTAGTATGTGTCTTCCTTTCCTCAGGCCTTCAGCAGCTCCATGTGGTTAGTTGGCCATCATGGTCTTTCATTTTTTCCTTGCTCAAAGGACAATAAAGCTTAATATTTCTGTAGATTCTTGTGCTGCAAGAAATGTATGGTTGCTCCTATCTCATGTTTCCTGTCCCAGCAAGGGCCCCTAAATCTCACCTTTTGCTGCCAAATCTTGCCCTGTACTGCTGGAAGAGAAGCCATTGAAAAAGATACTCTTCCCCTTCTTTCCCGTAGCACAGATTTACTTCCTAGGGGAACTGCTGACTGTAGATCACAAATAGCTTGTTAGAATGATCAATGGTTTCCCTCATTGAAATGAAAATCTGGTTATAGGATGAAGTGTGGGTTTGTCAGATTTACTGTGGTGATAACCCACAGAAATGTTTAAGAGATGGTTGCACCGATTCATTTTCCTTTATAGCATAACCTTGTGGAAGTTGACAGTTACCATGGTTTCACATTGCTCAACATTAGTTCCCCTGGGAAAAAAAAAAAGAGCAACTTGTTTTTTTCATCATGAGTGAGGTATTGTGTAAATTGAAATCCAAACAGCTAAAGAAATTTGAATTTAAAAGGAATTTCGCACAGGTATTGAAGACAGGGAAGGAAGAAGCATATCAGTTTGCAGAAACAAACTAACTTGGAGGTCACTGAGAAATCTGAACTTAAGTAAATTCCTTTGAGCAGCACAGGTGGGATTGGAATGACAGGACTTGTCCACCTGCCAGCTCTCAGTGAATCTCACTGCCAGAGATGGCTCCTGCCAGAGGTGTGAGGAAAGAGGGGAGATCAGTGCCAAGGCAAATTACCCAGTTGGAAATACTTCATTGTATTTGTTGTCTTCATCGGCTATTTTT
This sequence comes from Acanthisitta chloris, assembly GCF_000695815.1. NCBI lineage: Eukaryota > Metazoa > Chordata > Aves > Passeriformes > Acanthisittidae > Acanthisitta > Acanthisitta chloris. The sequence goes on along the minus strand of NW_008692854.1, from coordinate 140,449 downwards.
CCTAGAAGGAAGTAGCTGTTCTGTCTCATGCGGAAAAAGTGTTTATTTATACACTTTAAATGAAAGGGGCAAACCCAAACAAGTAGAATGATCTATGTCTGGGATGAAAATACTACTTTATTGTGTTGAAATTGCACTGCATGGTTTGGAAGCCTCACCTGTGTTGTGCTGGGTTGGTGACAAGCCCTTTGCTTCAGTAGATGCTGTGGGTGTTCTCAGCTTCTTGAGCCTGTCACTCACCCTCCACCTGCTGCTGGATATGCTGTTGCCCAGAGTGTTTGGCAGTGGCCTGGGCCTTTGCTTGAGGTGGAGGAGAGGGAATGGAGGCATTAACAGTCTATAGATACACATTTTGTCAGATCTGATAGATGATTTCCACCAGTCCTTTCCCTTGGGGCTCCCAGTGTGTGTGTCTGCTGAGATCTGATGAGATGCCAGTCACCATTAAGCCAAGGGGACAGGAACACCCACCGTGCTGTATTGCTTCTTTCCATGTCTGCCTTTTTCCCATTAGACATTTCTGGCAGGGTAGATCTCAGGGCTGGGCATCAAGGGGCCTTAAGCTAATAAAGAGTGTTTGCAGCCAGTTGGAATTGATGCCTTTGATTGATCTCCTGTTGTCAAAAGATGAATTGCGCTAGTGTGTCAGGTTTGAAATGGTGAAATCTTTAGGCTGTTTTTAGGTAAATTATATTTTGATGATCATTAGGGTGAAAGGTGTAATTTTTAAAAAGAATAATTTTTTTTGTATGGAAAACTTGGTATGGGCAGTGTGTGATATGTATTTTAGATATAACAGAGTCTGCAAATTAGCTCAATGTCTCAGTAACACCAGGTGGACTAATTATGAGAGGATACTTTAAATCCTTTTGAGAGTCAGCCTTCTAATCTATTTATAGATTTATTCTCTTGGGGTTTATGGTACATCATACTAATTACTGATTCAAATTAAAGAGTTGCTTAAAGCACAATAGAAATGTATCATTTTGCTTGTACTTTTTTTTTCTCTAATTTTTGTAAGAAGACAGAGTACAAGGAGTGACGTTGGTAGATGAAACAAGAACATGCACAGCATCTGGATAGAGATTGGCTAAATATGAGTTCATTCATGGTTATAGTTGTAGGTAGTAAAAATCAGCATTGTTATTAGCACACACACTGTTGTGTGTGGTAATGCCTAGCTGTGTGTGATGGAGATGGTGTGTGTTTGATAGCGCTGCACAGGAGAGGCTGGAGCTTTGTTCTGTTCACAGTGAACCCTGGTCTGAGGGAGAACAGGGAACCCTAACCTGGGGGAGAACAGCTGTTGGGGTGTTTGACTTGTACTAACCCTCCGTGTCCTGCGGCTCTGTCATCAGGTAAAATCTTCTGAGCCTGAAGTTAGACTTTTAGTAGAAAAGCAGAAATATCACTGAAAAAATCCCATTATTATTTTGTTTTACCCACTGGAATTGCTGTTCCAAGTGCTGTAAAAAAGCAAAACTCAATACAGGTATGCGTATGCAGGCAGAGCTGGCTTGAGTGTCACCCTGTGCACTGCCATTTAGAGAGAGTGTTGTTGTCAGAGGATGAGCTGATAGAGCTACAAAGTAAAACATGGTTCTGTGAGCTACTCTAAGAGCTGTTGTTCATATGGGGTGTCCTCAGGACACTTTCTCCTTTGATGGTTGCCAGAGCCTGCAGTTCTCTCCGAGCAGACCTGACATAGCCTCAGCACCACTGGAGCACAAGTGGTATCTGTTTACATGCTACAAATACAAAGGTATTTCTGAGTGTAACTAGTTTGAGAGGATTTTCTCCAAATATTCTGTCTCAGCTTGCAGTAATCTGTGGCTGAGGTATTTGAGCCTTTGTGTTTTAGCATTTAGTGGCCTTTGGTACATTTTTGTATTAGGAATTACTCTCTTGGTCTCTACATGGCAATAGTGATGCCAATATATGTGATATAACAAAGTATATTCCTGTTTTAACCTTGCTATCTGATAGTTTAATTTAATGGCCTGTTCCTCCACAATCACCCTGAGACTCTGTAAAACCCACATTTCATCCTTTTATAGACCATTTGTGATTTTATTGGCTTTAATCATACCACCCACAGCTATCTAGTTCCCACATTAAAGAAACTTAATGTATTTAGCCTGTCCTAGTATTCCAGCTAGCCCACATCTTTAAGATCATTATTGCCATTTTTATGCCTCTCTGTACTCTAGCTGTATCCTTTTTGAGGCAGGAAATCTCGAGCTCCATGGAGTCTCCAAGACAGACTTGGGGGGGAGTGAGCGGGAAGAGGGAAGAAATCTAACATCGTGTTTGCCCTTCCTGGCAGTGGCTGAACAGTGAGTTTATGTTCCCAAACTGACCATAACAATTCTCTGCTCTGTGTCCTGAGCAGTGGTGGCTGACTGAGTGCCTGCAGTGTGTAAGTATTTAGGGCAGCTTTTCTATGGCTGTGTTTGGTGATGTTGAACTCAATCCATCAGTTATGTTGCTCAGTCACTCAGTAGCATGATCTCTTCCCTATCACTCTGCGAGGACAGCTGTAAGTTTCCTCACACTGCATAATTTTGTATCATTAGTGAATTCAGTTACTTCAGTGAAGCTTAAATCTAAGCATGTTCTCGAGCTGGCTCTGAAGGGGAAGTCAGTGTCTCCCTCAGGATGCTGTGTTTAAGGAAATACTGGATGTGGCACCTAGTGCCATGATCTGGTTGCCATGGTGGTGTTAGGTTATAGGTTGGACATGATCTCAGAGGTTTATTTCCAACCTTAATGATTCTGTGGTATTTCTCCCATGTTGTTTTGCAAGAACAATTAACTGTGAAATTGGTGAATTTTAGGATGGTGTCACTTTGGGAAGTTTTGCTGTTTTCTGTGGTTACAAAATCGTGTCAGCCCCAGTGTCCCCAGTCTGAACTGATGAGTGAGTGGGCAGATGCCTTTGTTCAGTGGGGACAGGTAACTCAAGGAATCGCTGAACTCAGAAAACCTTGCATGCATATTTTTCATAACTGGCTTAACATAGAGCCAGAAGAGCAACTAACAAATTGCTTTCAATCCTTGGAGCAGTTCTGGTTCCTCCCATTCTGCAAGGAATTCTGTGTTGACAGCTTGCTTGACTTCCTTGTTTTAGTTTACTTGACTTTATATAGATTCAGATTCCCACTCTGTCTTTGTGGACAGACTCATGAACACACGTGTGTGCACATGCACATATACCTCTCCCTGTTCCAGTAGCCTATTGTCTTTGGGAAAATCAGCAAGTTCTCTGCTTAAAATGCTGGCTCTTACTATAGCTCATAGAAAGCTCAGACATGTTGCTTGTAAGATGAACTCAATCCATTTAGTCTCAAACTTGCTGCGCTCCCACCCCTGGCAGAGGTTTTGTGATCTCTGGGGCAGGACAGCTTTGGTGCAGTCTGCCACTGTCATTTTCAGCAGTTAGGTGGGGCTGGAACTTGAAAAATTGTCTGTCTTAGCCAGGAAAGGGAGAAGCATTTCCTTTCCACATCTCTTAAAGGCTGACTTAATCTTTCTAGTAGTGCAGTAATTGCAAGAGTATCATAACAGCACTGACCATTTGGAATGTCTTACAGCCCTCAGCATATTTACCCGCAGGCATTTAAGCAGACATGAACAACTGACTTGAAAATCACTGAATTTGAAGTACTGCTTTGTTAACTCTGTACTTTGAAAGTAGACATTCATCCTCCCACCTCACTGCTATTTTTCCCCCACAGAGAACTGTAAAATACAGCACTCAGTGTTTCCAAAGCTGAATCCTCTTAAAATTTAATTGAGGAAACTGTGATCCCATAAAAAAAAAAGTTCCCGCCTTACTTGGTCATTAAAACCAAATTTCATACATCTGGAAAGTGCTGTTCATTTCTTGTGTTACACAAAATTAGCACATCAGCTGAATGGAAAAGAAAATAAGGGGTGACACATTCTGCCAGTTATATTTATACTGTGCTGCTTGTATCAAATATAAAGAAAAAAAACCAACACAAAACATGCAGGAACATGACAAATGCAAAAGTAATAGACCATTAAATTTACCCAAACTGCATTCATTACTAGAATCTGTTCTGGTAAAGATCAGGTTTCCCAGCAAAGAGGGATAGTCTTTCTGCATCCCACTCCTTGCAGTTACGGCTATTTGGACATAAATCTCTTCTCATGACCCACCCAACAGGTGGGTGATGAATTCGAGGCACTTGTAATAAATACACTGTCATTAGGCCTGGATCCTTTATTTGTGTTTTGTGCCACCTTTTTGCTTGTAGGATTTATTCATAATATTGAAAGCAGTTAAAGCTGACTGGAGTGAACATGTGAAAATGTCTGTGTGATGGTTATTTGGCATTGTTCTGAAGAGTGATGCTTGTTCTCTTTTACTAACAGAGTTCCTAGTGAAAATAGTGATGAACTTTCTAAAAGAAAAGCTATGTGTCACTGGAAGGATAAATTGTGAGACCAAAAAGCAGATAGGACTCTCAGTTTAGTGCCTCTGTGCTGGGCCTGGATGGATCACAATCCATAAGCTTTTGGCACCATGCAGAGTGTAATAGCAGTGATAGATATTTCACGCAGAAGTTTAATGCCATTATAGATAAGCTCCCAGTATTCATCAGCTACTGAGGCACAGAACTTCCTGTGCTTGTGCCTAGCAAAGTCTCCTGACCCAAACCAGACACAGATGAGCTTCCCAGAGAATGGCAGTGAAGTATTATCACTGGAGGCAAGATGTAAAGCTAATGTGGTTTCTCCACAGAAAATGAGCAAGCAGCCAAAGGAAAATGATGGGATGACTGGTTCTGCAGTCTGTGGTTCCAAATTTAGAGGTACTTGAAGCGGTAAGGGAGTCAGATCCAATGAAATCCAGTCTAGTATGATTCATAGTATGTTTTCCAATGAAAATTGTCTTTATGCTTCTGTCCTGTCACTGGTGGGCCATTTGGGACTGAAAAGATCTCTTTTGTGTTCCTGATTTTGCCACTGACCTAACTGTCACCTTAGGCAGATTACTTGGTTCCCATATCTGTCTCTCATTTCCAAAGCTTGACCTGCTGGAAATTTTTCTCCCCACTCCATGTTTATACTGTGCTTTATAAGGTACTGCCATGATCTCTCGATAGCATCTGCTCATTGCAAAGTGATGCATTGCTGCTGTTAGGACTGGCAATAAAACTTATGGGGGAGCATTATTTAAAAATTCCCACTTCCAAACTGGAACAGTGTCATCCAGCTGCTTAGAACACTGTTGTTTGCTCTGGTTGCTATTTGCAGTTTCAAAGTCAATGATTCATAAGGCTTCAGTATAAATCTTGTGAGATGCCTTTGCTGTTATGTTATTGCGTCCTTGTGAGGCTCACAAACTTTATGTGTATAAAAACGCTTTCTGTTAAGAGTGTAGAATGTAAGGGAACGGAATAGTGGTTTTAGGAACTGATGACAGAACTTAGATCCACACCCTACACTCTCTCCCAGGACCAGGGACTATGTCTGAGCTTACGAGTTTAATTCATCATTGCTATCAATCTCCCTTGCTCTAGCCTGTGATTGTTCTGAAGAAGTTTGTGCTGCTTTGTAACACTTCCCACTATGTCTGAAAATACCTTTTGTGTCAACACGCAAGAAAATAGGTCATTGTACTGGCAGAACTGTTGCACAGCAAAATGTTCTTAGCAAAAGATGGGGTGTTGAGGTTTCCAGCTGGGATTCACTCGAGTGGTTTTCAAGAGCCCTGCTGCTGCTCTCCAAACACTGACTGAGGGTGGGGAGCCAGCATGGAGTAATTAAAAAACTTCTGAGAGTTCTTTAGGACAAGCTCTGAATACTGGACATGCTGTAACATAGAACAGCACAGAAAGATGTGTGCTGTTATCTTCTGCTTCAGCTGTGTCATTTTGAAAACAGATTAGCACAAAAAGAGCTTCTATTGTTTTTAATTTTATATTAGCACCTGTGAGGTGTTCTAAACATAGATATTAAACTCAAGAACTGTATGAAATTGCTGGCAGGAAATACTTAAATGAGTATTTTATCTCATTTGTTACGTAAGAACACTTTCTTAGAAGAAAGAACAGCATTTAAAAGTACACACATGCTCCTTTCATGTTTGTCCTTGTTGTCTCTTTTGGTATATTGTTTTTTCTGTAGTGCAGTTGGCAGGAAAGAAATTACATTTTTTTCCTGTCATTTCAGTATGATCCTGTGCACTGTAAGTGAGGCAAAAGTATTGCATCTGCAATTTTTCCACAAGGTTGATTAAATTGGGCTTGGGGCTACCAAGAGGCCCAGAGAGGAATGGAAGTGGAGGGTCTCACAGCAACCCCTGGAATGATTCTGTCCATATGGGAATCTTTCAGCAATAGAGAAGTTGTTTCATTTCTCCTTGCTGTAGTAGTCAGATGCTGGTTTATGGCTGAAGCATGGTTTTAGTCTAAAAGAGTAGGCAAAATGCTGCAGATGGCACCAAATGTCCCCAGAGGTGCCAGGATTGGCCAGGAGTTGGTGCATGAGGGGTGAAATGGCACTCAGCTGAAAGCAAATCTGGAAAGAAATTTGAACACTTTTGCATCTGTGAAAAGTTATGGAAAATGAAATGTTTGTAAAATAATCTGAACTTTTCCATCCATAAAATATTTTTCCAATGTTTCATGCTTCTAAATGCAAAAGTTCTACTGCACCAGCAACATCCCTGCCCACAAGGGCTGGTGTTCTGTGTGCTCTGGCTTCCCACTCTGCATCTGGCACTGCAGGAAGAGCAGTGCTGCTCTGACAGGGCCTGCTCTTACTTAACAATGTACAAATGTTATTTATGGACCATAGGAGTCCTTAGAGATAAGTAATTATATTTCATCCCTTTTTTATGAAGAATGAACCTTGAGCTTTCAAAGCAATACAATGCTAAGCATTTTCTCTGGCAGGACTGGCTCATGCTAACCCCAGTTTTGGCAGTGAGGGGTGTGTAGCCTTGGGCAAGTCTCTCAGCTTCTGGGAATATCAGTTTCTCAGTCAGATGGGAGGTTGTTATGTTTACCTTAGAGATGCACTTTGAAGCATAACCAAATAGTCTTGATTCAATTCTAATTAAGTGCAATGTATTATTAAGACCAGTGACATGTCTGGCCTGAGATACGAAATGGAGAAGTTCCTGGTCCACCATATGCTTTTAATCCATGCTAACACTTTTCCTTGGATTGAGGCAGTACTGCATTGAAAGAATCCTGCTGTCATTGTGGGTCATTGAACAACGTTAGATTTTAATAAACTCAAAAATATGGTTTGGGGAAAAAATAAAAAGAAATGGTAATGTCTGTGGCATAAAAAATTCCTGATATGAATTGTCAAAATGTGCTACAGATCTTTTTGTGAGATTGTTTTCATTAGATTTGGGCCGATGGCAGCATCTTTTTGGATACCTACCCTGTCTGGAAAGGGATCAAATGAACTCCAACTCTGTCTTCCCAACAGACCACAAGTCTAGATTTCCCAGAGCAGACAGGTGTTTTCAGTGACCCTCAGAGCAAGCAGTGTTTGGCATTTCTTTAATTTGAGTTATGAGTTTACAAATAGAAACCTGATTCCTTTTTCCAGTTAGTAGATTTAACTCAGGCACGATATATATGCTAATGAAAAATGTTTCCTGTCACTGTGTGAAGGCAGTGGTGGAAAAAAATGTGGGGTTTGACCAGCTTTAGTTGTTAAAAAAACACAACAAACAAAACTGAAGAGCAACAACAAAAGAAGTGTGTGGGAGTTTTGAGGGTATTGGAAAAACTTGGATATTTTATTTTTAATTATAACCTGGTGTTTTATTAATGCTTGAGAATATAGTAGGGTTAAGCTTTTTAATAAAAGTATGCTCCAGGCCAAATCGTATTTTATCTTTTATGCGTGATATTAGGCACTAATGATATGCCAGATCCAAAAGGGAAATAACTGTGCTTGTACTGCAGGAGTGAAGTGAGATCTGATGGGAAAGGCTGACAGATTTCTTTGCTCCTGGTGAGAATGTCTGTGGGCTATGCCAACCAAAAGGGAAACTGGAGATTCAAAATGGTGTGTGTAGAAACTGCCACCTAATTATCCCTCTGAAGGGAGGCTGCAGAGGCTCATGGAGGATTCAGAAGAGCTGGTAATCCCAGCACTTTCAGCCTCCTACAGCTCATCATTCCTTGCTGTGGAGAGGAATAGCACATGGCCCCATGAGGAGCAGATGGACAGCTCTCCTCATAGCCTCCAGCCAGCACAGCCTCTGACAGTCTCTTCAGCCATCCTCACTGCACCTTCCCAGGGCTGAGCCTCACCTGGGGAAAGCAGCACTGCTTCTAGAGCAGCTCTGCCTTGTTAGCACTGTCATCTTCCTGTTTTCATTCTCACTCAAACACACATTTTCATTTTGACTTTCAGACATTGAGGAAAGAGAACAGACCCTCCATTCCTTTTCTGCTTGTACCTGCTTTTGATTCTGTTAGAGACAAGAAATAGTAAAAATAAAATTAAGAAGAAAGCCTACCAAAAAACCCCTAAAACAAACCCCTGAACAAACACAAAAAACCCCAACAAACCACAAAAAACAAGTCCTCATTTTCCCAGCCGTATTGGATATTTTCCTTTAAAATCTGGATTATTGTTTGCATTCCATATATTAGCTCCCTGCCTTCCAGGTGAGCAAGGCACATTTGAAGTTGTAAGCACACAACCATAAATTGGCTTAAGCCTTAAGACTTCAGCAGTTCTTCAGGATTTTCAGAACATGGAACCTGCCTGAATGTGGCAGTTTATCCTGACACTTCCAGGTGTTTTCAGGCATCTTGGTCATTTGCCATACAGTCAGGCTATGTCTTAATGTCATTTACAAATCCATTGTGCAGTTAAAAAAATACTTTTTCTAAGGTTCCTTATTTTGGAAAACATTTACCCACATTACTTTTGTATTTTCTCTGCTTCCTTTTTCTTTTTCCTCTTTTCTTAATTTTCCTTCTTTCATCAGAATCCACTATGCTCTTTGCTTCCAATTTGTGTAAAAGTTGTGTCATCTGGTGGAGAGGAGAACACATGCTGTATTGTCAATGCTGGTTAATATTGTTACTGTTTTCAGCAACATCTTAGGGCCATTTGCACCAGAATCCAGTATACTCTCAGTAAACTTTGGCACCAGTTTACATTTTCCAGCTTGCTTGTGCTAGAAAATGCAAAATAAGGAGAGAGAAGTTAGAAAAATACTGCTAGTTATGTTTGGCCTCTGCACTTCATGATTTTTCTTTTTTACATTGCTTGTCTTTTTTCCCTGAAGTCTGTTGTGCTTATAAACCATGGAGTCTCTGTGTCAGACCATCCACTCAGGGAACAGAGACATTGCCTCACATCAGGCCCATTTGAGAGTGACCTACATGACCTGAAGAGAAATATCTACTGAAAATTACCATTTATGTGTAATCTGTAAAGTTTTGCAAGTCTCAGGCATTAGTGCTTTCACAGAGGGAGTAGAATTGAGAGGATGGTGATGTTTTCTCAGATTTTCCCTGAGTAAAGGAAGTTTTAGTTGAATTTAGTTATCAAATGTTATTTACTTGACCAACTTTATAAGTACAATTTTTCATTACAGTCTGTTCTACCTGAAGGCTTATAGGCACAGTTGCTGCAACCTTAGGTTGCAATCTGCATTCTAATACTGAATTCCACACCAAAAACTGTTTTCAGTCACTTTTTAATTAAATTTTTTGGCATTTTCTGTTGATAATGTCCCAGGTTCCAAAGACAAAACAGAAACATACTTTACACTTGAAGACTTTTGTAACAGATGAATAAAAGGACAACTGCAAATCCCCAGTAAAGCATAGGGAGCTCTGTTGGCTTCTCTTCACTTGTGTGGAATCAGCTCTGTTCCACAAAATGCCAACCACTCCTGTAGGTCCATTCCCAGGATGTGTAAGCGTACAGTGTACTAAAAAAAAATCACAAAATTGTGCTTCACATTAAACCCTTTTGTTCCAAATTGTCCTATAAGCACAGGCAATTCTGTCCCAGCGCTCAGTCTGGTCTCAAGTGGTTCCTGAACTTAACCTGCACAACTGAACGTTGAGTCCTCATTGTATCTTTTGAGTGCAGGTGGTGGTTTTTATTGCTTGCACAAAGGTGTGCAGTTGGGTGTTGTGAGGGGTGTGTGTATTGTGTGAGGGAGAAGAGGGGCTGAGGGCAGTGGTTCTGAGCAGGGGAAACAGCCACATCCCCAGTCAGCCCTAACAGCAACCAGTCAGTGAGGGGCAGAGTGCTCTTCTCAGTCTCAAAAATAGGTCACAAATTCCAACAGACTGAATGAAAGCATTACCTTCTCTGGGGTTTTAAAGTTTTGCTGTTTCATTTTCAGTGTGTAGTTCAGCTGTTACGAGAGAGGAAAACAGAAATAGATGATTCTTTATAGTGTCAAATCATAGCGTTCCGGAGAAAGTGTTCCAAAGAATGAGCTATTCAAGCTTTATTGGATGTGTTTAAGAAGTTACAAGTGCTATGCTGTAATTAATTCCATTTTGCTGATTTTTATGCTGGAAATGTGTTTCATCTGTGAATGTAGGAGAGAAGCAAAGACTTTAAGAACAAGGAATAGCAACACAGATTTCTGTTTTAGGTTATTCAGCATTCAGTATTTTTGTGACAGATGTCAGAACATCACTTGGTCCATCTATCTGCTGGTTGAACACTCTCACCTAGTTTAAATATATTTCAGCTGACTTTGAAATGCTGAATTTGTGAACTGGAAAACCAAGCAGAAGTTTTTCACTGCACCTGAAATGTTGGATAAGTCTCTGTAACATGCTGTTAGAACTGCTTCCTAGATTTCACCAATAAGAATAACTTAGCCCTCACAGCCTAAAATTTCTTTTCCATGGCCCAAAGCAAGAGCTGGTGTAAATCAATGTTGCACTGCTCATTTCAGAACAGTGATGTTGATTTATTTGGCTGGGAAGGTGACCTCATTAGCCCAGCTGAGCAGAGGTCAGGTGCCACAAAGATTGAAATCAAGAGCACTGTTTTTCAATAGGAACTTTAAGTAGCTTTTCTTTGGGAACATTGGAACTTTAAAGCCTGATTGTACAGAGTTTTCTGGGGTTGGCAGTGTGTTCTGGGTCATGTTGGGAAAGTCTGAAAATGTGTGTAGTCATATCAAGTTTATATTTTATTATACAATTTGGAGATATTGTACTTTAATGTGAAAGGTTTTTGGGTTTTGTTTTGGTTTTTTTCCACAGAAGATTTGTCAAGGAGACTGTGCTAATGCTTGGCCACTTTTTGGCCATAGTCAAGGATGACCTAGAGCAAACCCAGTATCTTTTTGTTGGAGATAGATGGCAATTAATTTGAAAAGTAGTTTAATGCTTATTTACTGTTCTTAAAAATTCAGCAATTAAAGACTTATAATGGTAGCGGCTTGGAAGTAGATGATCTTTTATGTGTCCCTTCCAACCCAGGCTGTTCTGTGATTTTTGTTGGAATTATTCAGAGTTGAATTGGTCAGGACCTAGTGCTTTTGTAGTTTGTTCAATTCATCATCATCTAATACAGTGCCTATAAACAGCATATTTGCTGTAGCAGCAGTGCTCAGGCAGTGGTGTGGATCCCAGCCCCTGGTCCATGCTCAGTTTCACTGATCCCCTGTGGCACAGGCACAGCAGGAGCAGATTGTCATTGCCTCGGTGGTCAGGATGTGATCTGCCTGAGCAGGCCCCTCTCTGTGCCATGGAACAACCCCTTGGCTTCTTACAGTTCAGCTCTGCCATGCAACAGCACCAGGCAGGCAGAGGGGAGAGGCCCTTGGGCAATATGAAGGCACCTGTGTTCTCCTCACTCTCTCTGCACTGATGGTCAACATCACCTTTTCCATTTCCACCCTTTCCATACAGATTTCTTAGCATATAGTCTCTTGTGCTATGTTGCCTCAGGTTATTTTTTTCAGTTGATCCTCCTTGGTGTATAAAAAGCACGGTTAAAAGTGTAGAGGTGGTGCTTAGGGACATGGTGTGTGTAGTGGTGGACTTGTGTTGGGTTAGCAGTTCGAGTTGATGATCTTCAGGGTCTCTTCCAACCTAAATATTTCTGTGATTCTATGGTTTTGGTTTTTAGGTGGAATATCTGATGCACAGCCATGGAGAATGAGTTCCTGGTGGGACATCAGAGAAGCCAGAGCAGGCATCAGGCACAGTGCAGAAAGGACTGACCTCACCCTTTCCATTTCCTTGAATTTCTCATAAGCTCAGGAAATGTGGTAATCAGGAATTTCAGTGAGGTAGCCTGGTAGTACGAAAGCAAACAAACTGCACCACCAGTGCCTTTGCCCACCTGATCCTAAAGTCACAGGGCTTAAGCCCTTCTCCATCAGAGCTCCCAGACAACACATCCTTGGATGGAAACGGCACAAGTTCGAGACATTCTTTGTGCTCATTACTTGCAGAGTCAGCCACCCTTGTGGAAGCCCTTCAGCAGACTTTGTGCAGTGCTGTGACCTTCCATGAGGCTCTCTGGAGGAAACCTACCCTCCCTGTTACCTAACAGTTCATAAGTAATTGTTGGTTAACCAGGAATTTTACCCCACACTTCACATCTGGGAACAGATTGGAAAACTGCTATGTCCATAATAGGAGGGAGAGGCTCAGAGTTTTATGGTATGCATGGTAATAAAAAGCAAAGCAATTGTCACATGCATTTTGGCTTGAATCATGACAAGAAGCAGATGTGTGGTATGCCTTTTCCTTCGCTTGTATGTATGCCAAATGGTGCAAAATTCTTAGATGTTTTCTGCTTTTTGTTGCAATTTAATCTTCTCCTGAATAAACTGAACATGACAGTGAGTCCATCCAGAGCAATTGCACAGTTTGACATTTCTGTGACTTTTCAGAAAGTGCTTGATTTACATTTATTTTGAAGGAAAGTAGAGGAAGGATTATATTCATCTTGTGGTGAAAAGATAAGTATGTTTTCAGGTTAGAAAACCATAAAAAGCATACTCTCTGTTTACAAGTAATGACTCTATATTTTAACAGCACAGAACTAGTCACACCAGTGAACTCCCTTGTACAACACAGAGCTTTATTTTTTTGTGTTTAGATGCACATAGGTCTGCTCAAAAATTTCACAGGCATTGTGAAACTTTCACAGGCATTTTCACAGGCATTGTGAAATCCAGTTTAAGCTAGTGAATCCAGTATCAAGGTTGTGACGTGCACATATACCTGTGGATGGTAACTGAGCCCTGTCTGTAGGATGTTCTTCCTGCTAAGCATATCACCAGGGTGCCTACACCCTTTGGGTTGGGTTTTTCAGCACCATTACTATGAGTGCAGACTCCCACTAGTGTGTGTGTTGTCCTTGTCAGAGCCTTGCTAAGCTCTTGTGTTCTGTGGTAGTGAGTTCTACAAGCTATTTGTGTATGAAGAAGCACATTTCCTTTCCAGTGTAATTCTGTGATAGGGTAACAGACCGTGAGGCTCGTTCTCATGGCAAGCCTTGCATGGCCCTTCTGCAGTGAGGCTAATGATCTGAGGTCAGCCCTGAGTTCCTGAGAAACTTAGCAGAGAGTCCACAATTTAGACAACTTGAGTCCATTAAATGAGGGAACATCCTTTTAACCATATGAAGCTGAGTAGTAAACTTTCCTGAAATGTTTTTTGAGATGCCTGTTTAGAGCTAGTTGTGTGAAAGATGCTCTATTTTAAATATCCAAAACAGACTTTTAAAATGGCTATGAAGCTGCAAAGCATTTCTGAGCTTGAACCACATCTCAAATGAGAGCAGTCTTTCTGTAAGTAATTGCCACTGCTCTCAATGTGTCTCTTATTTTGCTAGGCAATAAAACTAACTGTAGTTCTCACTACCTTCTGGCTTCCATGATTGTTTGTGATTGAAAAAGCAGAGTGAAGAGATCAGCATAGCTTCTTTTATGCAGAGGTTTGAGCAAATGTAGTTAAAGATGGAAGATCTCAAAATCGGGAAAAGAAATGTCACGCTCAGTATTGTAATGCTGGCTGGGAGTGGTCCAGCTAAAGATGCTGATAAAAAAAGTTTACTAGAATTCTTCATCCCTTTAACCTTTCTCTCCATGAAATGTTATTGATACTAGCAATAGCATAACAAGATGGATTTCAGTCATGTGAGAGCTCCTTAACACTGTAAAGCCACAGAAAGGGGTGAGTTACAGCATAAGCAGCAGACAAAATCTTTTTCGGAACTATTCTAAATGCTGCTCATACCAGCACACCTGGAAGCATTAGATTTGCCTTTAGCCATTGCTGCTACATCTCAAACACTCACATAAACTCTGAGAGATGAAGAATCCTTAACATATGTTAAATGCTCTTAATGTTAATTTTTAGTAAGATTAGTAATTTGCAGCTTTTCTACTGAAAACCATAAGATAGAATTTCAAGTAGAAGTCTTGCTTTATTTGATTTACCAAGCTAACCAAAAGTTTCAGAGGCTGCAGTGGTGTTAAAGTCTGTCTTGCTGAGGGATGTAGCCATCTTGTGACACAAAAGTTTCAGAGGCTGCAGTGGTGTTGAAGTCTGTCTTGCTGAGGGATGTAGACATCTTGTGACGGTTCCACATGGAGACTAGACCTGGTTTCCTCTTTTGAGTTCATTAATACCTATTGTAAATAGTTCTTTTTCTGGTCTAAGTGACCTAATTCTTCAGGCAATTCAGGAGAAGAAATAGAAAAAACACCCAAACCACACTACCATGTTAAGACATTTTATACTGCACAATATTGTCTTCTTGTTGTCATATAAAACTTTTCCATTTTGATTCTGTTCATTAAAAAGTATCTCACCCTCCACAAATAACTGTACATTCCAAGGAAATGAGGACCATGAGCAGAATTTACTGCACACTGAATAGTCAGTTATATCAGTTGTGTATACCAGTACATTCTATTCCTGAGGAGAGCAAAGATGCAAATTTAAGATGAGCTGAATAGTTCCATTTCAGCAGAGCAGAGGTGAGTGAGGAGATGTATGCAATGGGGCACTGTCTGCATCTCCTGATTGCTCATGACCAGGCTGTTTTCAATAGACTTTTTTTTGTTAAAGGATGAATTTTTGTAGGAATAACTGAATACCACTGAAATTCTTCATGTAGTGCACTCAAACATGATTTCTTGGTCAGGCGACAAATTCTTTAGGAATAACAAAATATCTTAAGCAGTTATTTAAAGTAAGCACAAGCTTTGTTAATTGCATTCCTGACAGAAATGGTAATAAAGATTTCTTATTCCTTGTTCACAGAAACAGTGAAATTATGGCTTGTTTTGTGCAAACCTGTAAGAATAATGGTCTGAAAAATCCCAGTGGAGAGAAAAAGATTCCGCATTAGTCCTGTACTTCTCAGCTCTAAAGCAGCCAGCAATCCCACCAGAGTCACCAGGGCTGAGAAAGATGTGGAGATGAGGCAGCCAGCAATATTTCACACTGATGTGAGATGTGTGTTTAGTGTTAAGTATTCAAACCTGGATTGTGTGAATGAGCTGCCCTAAAACAAGAAACCATTTGCTGCTGGAAAGGGTAGTTACAAAGTTTAGATTACTTTTCCCCACTTGATTCCCTCCACACATCTTGCAGTTGAATATTATTCAGATGGGTTTGGGTTTTTTTTCCTGCAGTTTGTGCACAATTGCAGAGGGGACCTTTTCCTGCAGTTTGTGCACAATTGCAGTGGGTTTTTGCAGGGGACTGAAAATACCAGTTCTGAAAAAACCCCAAACTCTAAACCTAAGAACAGTTTACTTGTTGAATAAGAGCAATTTGTAAATTCCTGAGGTTTTGCAGAAGGGACAAGTGCTGACCTGCACTTTTGACTGTCACATGCCTTATCCCTCTGCCTTCCACTGAGGGTGGATGTACCAGGTGAGCTCCTGTGGCAGCCTGGGGAACATTCTGCCTGGTACCAGTCACCCTCCAGTCTGTCTGAGAAGGAGGGAGAAGACAATGCTAAGTACCTATCCCAAATGCATGTAATTCTTCACCTGAAAATCTTTAAAAAGTGAGTTACCTACATACACAACAGCATTTCTCCTTAACGAGATGCCCGTTCTATATGAAAATAAAGGGAGCCTAGGTAATTACACAGGATGGATTGGTACCAACTAAGGAGATTTCTTGCAAAGGCTCTTCCTGCAGCTGATAGGAACAGCCATATTATGGTTGTTTCTTAAGCTTGTTCTCTTGGTCCTGTTCTCAGTGTGAATTGTTTCAGAATTTCTCTCTGAAGTCTCCAAGCATTTAACAGCTCTGTTTAAGAATGACCACTAATTAAATGAACAGAGTCGCTGATCTTTCACGTGGAAATGTGCTGCATTTTCCCTGTCCCCTTGGAGTGATCAGTGTTTCCCTACTTGCATGTTAAGTCCTCTCCACTCACCTCCCTGACATTCCTGTAAAACGGAGTGCAGACCAGGGTCAGCACTTAGTGAGTGGTGTTCGTTAGGTGTTCTAAGAGAGCAGCTCACCTCTCGTGGAGTCTGTGGGCTCTGAGGCTTGGTCACCCACTTTGTTAGCTTAGAGCTGAGTCAGAAATTCCACGTTGCTGTTGTGATATGAAATACAGTGATTCCCTTAACTCAGCTTCCATCTGACACACTGGCAAGCAAGCTCTTATTTCTGCTTCTTGACACACATTCCACTTCTCTCTCAGAGGAAAAGGAGGCTAATATCTTGTCAGGGTTTTGATTTATGATTAATTGTTAAAGGACCAAATTTTCTGCAGTAACATAAGATTTGGGAGTGGAGGTGTAAATTACTGTATTGTTTTCTTTGACACAAATAGCTGCTTTGGCTTCAGGGAGTTTTATCTTGCTGTGTTTAAGTCTCTTAATGATACTAGCAGGTACTTTTCCCTTCAGAAGATTTATTGCTTTCCAGTGAAGAAAGGGATGACAAAGGTATTAAAAAAACCCAAGGCAAACACAAAACTCTCTCCTGTTTTTGCTCTGGGCCTTCCTACCTTTTTTTTTCTCCCATAAGTCTGGAGATCTGTGTGGAACTGTTGTTCAAGCAGCTGTGCTACTGCAGTTTTGCACACAAGTTACCTTTAAAATTATTTATAATGGTTTCTTTTGGTTTGTTTATTTGATGAGTTTGGGTTGTTTATTAATGACAAACATTCTTTAATTGCCAGAACTTTCTTTTTCCACTTTGACATACATGGGAAGAAGAAAGAACAGTGGGGCTGTGCACTGGGAGGAGAAGTGGGCATAAATTTCACATTCCAGTCTGTTAACTAACACTTTTCTTTGTCTTGACAGTGTGAACTGTCTGTGTCAGAGTTTCATAGCCTCAGAAACTCTAGTGGGCAGCCCTCAAAGGTAGGAGTGGGTAGATAGCAGGAGGTGACATGATGGAGGTGACAAGTGAGCATTTGTGTCACTTTGCCTGTTGACATGACACGGTGCTACAAGAAGTTGTGACAATTAAGAACAACACTGAAGAATTAAAACTCATCTTACGTGAAGGCTCTCTGAAGTGTGCCTGGCATGACATGCTGGAAAAAAATTACTGAGGGACATTTACCAAACAGGAAGATTAATCCAATTCACTCTGCCCAATGAAACAGTATCATTTTGATCAACTAATTAGCAGTGACAGCCTCAGTCCTTGGGGAGACTCTTAACCAAGTCCTGGATCATTTCTTTGAATCAGCCCCAGAAAATGTTTGGCTGTCAGCTCCATCCTGATTGCTGCCAATCAGCAAATTTCCTTCCAATAAATTAATTCCAGGCACACCCTGTTGGCTTGGCTGTTCTCTTTCAGGCTCAATGCTAACATCAGACTTGGAATAAAAAGTACAACTTCAAATGGGTATCTTTACTACCTCTCAGGTGCACTGCAGTGTTGTTTGGATGACATGCAGTGCATCCCTTACAAGACTTTTTCCACATACTTGCAAACTCTTGACCATTTCAGCATTACTGCAGGGCTCTTAATTAACTGCTCTTTCATGAGGAGAAAAAAAATGACTTTATAAGATTTTTTTCTGTGTTCTTTAAAGAGGAAAAAATATCAAAGGAAACTAAGCACTTCTTAAAATGTTGAAGTGAGAGAAGTTATTTATCACTTTTACTGACTGTTTACTTTGCTGTGTAACTCTCAGTTATGCATTTGGCTTGAAATGTGGATTTATCCAGAATTCCACACTTGGGAAGGCTAAGGTTAGTTTTGCCTACAGAAAGGTGGTTGTGTGATTTTTTGGCTTTCCTCATAGTTCTGAAGGCAGAACCTTAAATAGCTGAGAGGTGCAGAGAAGCAGGGATGGGGTATTCACACCAACAATACAGAAACACTCAGTTCTCCTCATTGTATTTCAGCCTTCAGAGAATTCCTGTGATCTTTAAAGCAGTATAAAAAAGGATGGTTGTGGGGTTTTTACCCAACTACAGTCCAGTTCTTCAGCATAAAAGGGCTGAGTTGACTGCAGTGGTACAGAATCAACTTCTAAATCAGGAGTGACATGATAATGAAGTCAGTAATGCAAATTGGAGTGCTCCAGCTGGACAGCTGCCCTGTGGCTGTCTTGGAGGAGGCAGAGTGGCTGTTAGTGCAGTGCCATAAACCCAACTGCTCAGCACCTCTCCCTCTGTACAGCTGCGTGCTTAGAAGGTATTATCACTGCAGGCAAGAGAAAGTGTCAGGCGATGACTTTTCTGCCATTCTCACATTCTCTCTTGTTGTCTTGTTCCTCTGACACTGCCAGGTACCAGTGTTTTCCATGGTGACTTGGAACAGCTCCTGGCTCCTTGCAAGCATTCTTGGCCAAAGCCAGGCATGGGGGTGACAATTTGTCACAAGACCAGAGAAGAATGACAGCAAGTCTGAAATAAGCTGTAGAGATGCCTGGCTGTTTCCTCTGAAAATGTGTCTGAGAGAAAGGAGAGGGAAGGCAAACAGTTTGAGTTTTTCCATAGAACTGCCAGTTATAGGGAGTTTCTCTGAGATGAGCCAGCATCTTAAAAAAACCAAACAAAAGCAACTTAAATAATTTGTACCCCAAACATGAGACTTCTGAGGGAGAAATGGGAAGATGTCCACAATTGTCACTACATCCAAGTCTCCTGGTATGCAATTAAGGATTTTATGGCTGAAGGATGCTGTTGAGAGTGCTCTGACCCACCAGCACAACTTGCTCTGGAATAATGGCCCACACTAAGTGCTCTGACTGAGTTTGTTAGGAAGATGATGTATGTGGGATTTTAGGGAGTTTGTATAAAGAATGGAAAGATTGCTGCCCTTAAACCCTGCAAGGCCAGTGACACTCCTGTGAGCCCCACATGGGAATTTCAGCTGCACGCACAGAAAATGGTTTTCATATGATGTAGAGAAAATATGACAGTAATTCCCTGGTCTTGCAGAATCACCTAAAGTGCCCCAGTTATATTGTCCCGTCCTCTCCGGCTCTTTGATGCTTCTTTTTCATTAAACAATAGAAGATAGTGCCCTTCAGTCAAATCCAGCAAGTGAAAGCAATAACAGGTTAGCCACCACCAATATCAGTAAAGTAAGGTTACACACCAGTGCTCCTCAGCCCGGGCTATATATATACACACAGAGACACATACATCCCTTCCCTCAAACCCTTAGTTTGAAGTGAGTCCTTCCCTGACCCACCAGGCAGTGCAAACTCTCCACAGCCCCTTGAAAACGGATATGAGAACATTTCCCAAAGCGCCACTTAATGAGCTGTAAAAATGTTTTTTATTTACCAAATCCCAGCAACCCAACCACAGCCTGAACACTATAACCAGCTCCCTGCTCCCTAGGGCTTTGAAGTTTGCACTGTACAGAGGAAGCAGGTTTTTAAGAGAAGTCTCACCCTCTCTTCTCTAGGGGCTGCATCTTCCCCTTTTTCCATACAAGCCCAAGTAGCTGTGCTCTTTGTGTGTGGGGCCCTGCCACACTAGAGAGTGCAGGCTTTGCCTCCCTGACTAGTGGATCTGCTGTGTGTTTCCTGCCATGATTCTTAGTCTTCAGTAGCCCTTATTCCTGAAGGACATTAACAAGAAGGATTCTTATTACATGTATGCTTTATCTGTGCCAGATACAACAATAGTCAGGGAGGAATGCCAGGCATTTTTGGATTAGTGTGAATTTTGGTTGTCTCAAAGAGCTCAGTTCTTGTCCCAGTTGCACCAGTGCTGATTAACAGTATCTGCACTGAAGTCCAGGAGACATTTTTCCAACAGCTCTAAATTAAAATGTCTCCACTGACAGGCACCAATTGATGCTGTTTTATGCCCACTAACGAGATGGCAGAAAGGCTGAGTCTCTTGAGATGAAAACTGAGTCAGAAGTTTTAATATGGATCATCCCATTCCCTATATTCAAGTGTTGAGTCAGCAGTGAGTCCACTGAAGGCTCTGCATTGTGCTTCTGTGAGGAGAAATGTTGGGAAAGCAATGAGTGTCTCAGAGCACTGTCTCAGATACTCCTCTCACTGGGAGTAGTGTTGCTGCCTGTAACCATGGGGAAAGTGAGAGCCTGAGAATAAGTGAGGATGCCATATTGTAAGAATAAAATGCTTTCTGGTTGTAATTTAAGTTGGAAAAGCAGCTGCTAATCCTTCTGAAAGTTGCTTACCATGAGTAGAATTGAAGAGAATAGTTGGCAGAGGACCCAAAGAAATCAGCTTACTTTTTCTAGAAGTATTTAAGGCTTCAGTACAGTATTTTTTGTAAAATCAATGCATTTTGTGCCAAGGACTTTTCTGATCTTTACCTCCATCTTATGCAAACATCTATTGGAAACTTTGAAACTTTTTTGTGACTTTGAATGGTTTATGGTGCATATCCCTTTTCTATCTGTGTCATATTTCACCAGGAGCATCACAGCAGGAGAAACAATGTATGTCCTAGCATTGCATTACTGTTAAGTCATGATGGAGTTAGTCATCTGTATTTCATGTGTCTGACCTTTTGCTCAAATCACACTGTGTTGTGTGGGTAGTGGTGCCAGGCTGTCCATCACTCTCACTGTTCTCATCAGCTACAGTCACGTTGCTGAATGACTGCAAAACAGTGCAGAAACTATATTGATAACATATTCTTTAGCTCTTCACTTCTTTCTCTCCCTCAGGATACATATTTATGATTTAGTTGTTTTTATGAAATATTTTGGAATTCTGGTCCTGTTGGATGAAAATATTCAAATTTGTCATTTGATTTTAGATACTTGCAGTTGTGCCACTGGTGCAGTATGTGTGTCAGATTCAAATATACATTTTTCTCTTGAATCTTAATTAACTTAGCTCTTACTAAAATTCAAGATACTTTTCTGCCCTGCCACTTCTCTTGAGGTGGATGGGCCAAGCTGAACTGCGCTTATTTCATATAATCACTGTATTGAATTGCATGGAAAGAAATTATTTTACACTGAAGCAATAATTCTGAGAAGCTTGCAGCCCTTCTGGCTAAGATCCTACTAGAAGGGAAAGGGAAAAAAAAGACAACTCATTGTTAGGCTGGAAAGAATTCAATTTATAATGATGTATAAAATGATTAAGACAGAAATGACTTTCTAATAGAGTCTTCCTTGGGATGTTTGCAGTTGCTCACTCACTCCTTGGATTTGTTTTTACAATTTGCAGCTGTCTCTGAACTGCTAAACTTGTAATTGTCCACATCTAGTTTCTGTCCATTGCAACAGCCTCTCCCTGCAGTGATCTGTGTTAGGAGAATGTCACCCAGGGCCTGATGCTGACCCCCAGCAGGATATGTGAGCACAGAGCTGAGCATGACTGGGAGGATGAAACCTCTCTGTGTGTGGAGCTTGGCCTATGTAGAGGAAAGGCAGAGGGGAGGGAGGGTGGAGAAATGATGGTATACTGTGGTAACTCCCTGAGTCAAACAGGCTCAAGAATAATGGTCAAGGCTTGTGTTTCTTCCTTCAAATGTGAATAAGAAGAAGGTTTAGGCAAGTCTGGTGTTTAAAGTACAGTGTGGATCTGAGGAAATAGATGATTTAAGCTACGATTTTTGCTAACCACCCTGCCTTTCTCTCACCTTTTCAGGAATGCTAAATGTAAGTTGTTTCTTCTGTTCAGGGGATTTTTCTTAGGAAAAGAGATGGGTTCTTCCTAAGGGTTGGATTAGCAGCTCTGTGCCTATCTGGAGGTGGTTGGTTTTCCCTCTTACTCTGCCCTGCCATTTGTTAATTTTCCTCTTGAGCATTTCACTAGTTTAGATAGTTGGTGCTGTCTGGTTTGAACTCTGCCAACACAATCAGCTTGTGTTTTTGAATACTCATTCCAACACCTTTGCTTTGGAAGGAGTTTATGCTGACTCCCCTCAGGAGCACTGTGTACACCATTATGTCTGGCATCTCCTGTACAGCTCATCCTCTGCCCAGACATTCATTTGTGCTTCAGCAAAAGC
Source organism: Acanthisitta chloris (assembly GCF_000695815.1). Lineage (NCBI taxonomy): Eukaryota > Metazoa > Chordata > Aves > Passeriformes > Acanthisittidae > Acanthisitta > Acanthisitta chloris. The sequence goes on along the minus strand of NW_008692854.1, from coordinate 118,035 downwards.
CTGTGAACGCTTTGATTTCGCATCACTAGTGATGTCCATCTCTGTGGTGTAGGATAATTTCTCATCTCAGGGAGAAAAGGGATGTTAAAATTCTGTCTTCTGGTCTCTTTCTAAAGTTTAACCATTACTTTCCTTTTGTGACTGAAGTGCAACTTCCAAACAATATTGTTAATTCTTGGGGGAAAGTAAGAGAAGGTTAACTCCTAGTCACCTACACCAGCAGAAAATCTGCACAAGATGCAGCCACAGTTTTTTAATTACACATTCACCTCACTTTGGAGAAGCATAAATGATTACACATGGTACAAGGTGATGGAATGAGGCCTTGGATATGTCCTGGGATAACTGAGGTATGACTTAGCTACATTACTTCATCCGGTATATAAAGCCTCACAGGATTCATTGGTGCCAGTTCAGAAGTTCATAGCTTGGGTGGCTGGGAAAGATGGGGTGTTTGAATATTGTGGTGAGGGCAGGTTGAGTCCACTTGACCTGGATCGCTCCCTGAAAGCTGCAGCCCATTCAAACAAGCCCAGCTCCATTTGCTTTCCCACAAACAGTGCTGTTCCCCACCTGGTGGAAAGCTGATAAACTCTTACAGTCCATGGTGCTATGATCATTTATTCCCATTCAGCAGCTTAGCCACTGTTTTCCCTCCCAATCTCATAAATCCTTTCTCACCATCATCTTGATTTTCTCCTTTTCTCTAATATATTCTCTTCTTGCCCAAGGCCAACCCTAATTTTTTCATACTTCAGTGGACAGTGTAATCTGAACTAGTCTCAACCCATTTGATGGAAAGGAAGAGGTCTCAACAATATTAGCTCAACATCTCCTGTAAGAATAGGAAGCAGAGAGAAACCCCGTTAATATTTTCATTCAGTGAAAAGCTGCAGGGTGAGTTCAGCTTTATTAGACATGAAAAAAATCCCCCAAAGGAAAGACTTCATTAGTGCTGTTGCTCACAGAACTACCTGAACAAGAACACTTCCTAGCATATTTAGTCATAATGTTCATAACTGGAGTGTGAGGCTACAAGTGGCAAGGCTGTGACAGTCAGTCTGTCTGCATCGCAGCTTCTGGAGTCCAGAAGTTCCTGGTGCAGTGAGAATGTGGTGTTTGCTTTCCAGCTGGAATGAGGTGTGAGGGGAGGAAGGGAGCAGCCTGTCCTTGAGCTGCTTTCGAGCTCCTCCCTACTCTGTACTCCAGGGAGAGATGAGGGGCAGTAACATCATGTGCTAAGACCTTGTCAAGGGGTAATGCAGCTGGTCTTCTCTTCCTCCTAACAGCAGAGGAACCAGTTTGTTCCTGAATCATAAACACCTGGGTGGAAGGGAAGACTTCTTACTACTGATCATGTGGCTGTGTCCATGAGCATCAACCTTTGAGGAGGTTCTGCTGCCTCTACCCGCAAGGAGGTCCCTCCTGCTTGAGTGTTCAGGGTCTCAGGATTGTTGGCAGAGATAAAAGCAGGGTGCTCCATTGATCTCCCACATAGCCTTTTATTTTTCAGCCTCATTCCTTCTGACTGGATTTTGACCAGAGCTGAGCTAACACTTTTGAAGCACACAATTCTCTGAGTGTAATCGAGATTCATGTAATTCGTGGTTTGATTTTGCTGTATTGTGGCTATGCTACCTTCGTATGTCTTTTTCACTCATCTGAATCAGCATATTTAGCAGCCTGGGGCACTTGGCTTTCTTAGAAAAATGAGAGTTATGGAGACTGAACTCTCTTGGGTCTTTCACATTTATGTTTCCTTAAAATGTCAGTATGGGGGTTGGCAGACAGACTCAGCATGGGAAAGAAGCTTCATCTTATTTTTCTAGTTACTTATTAAGTGCTTCCCCCTGCATCATAAAACAAATTAGAAACAGTCTTAACTAACAGTACAGGGAAGAGGTGCTTGGATAAAGCAGTAAATTTGTGGCCAACTACCAGTGTTTTCTATTAGAAAAAATATTTCAATGTCTTTTCAAGGAAAGTAGCTTTTAAGGTTGAGATACAGATGTGTGAATATTGTATTGCTGTAGAGGTGAGCGTTAAGTATTACTGATAGTTTTGGAAATTCTCACCTAAATTGTTGAAGGAGAGGAAACAGTAGAAAAATGATTCATGTGAAGAATTCATGTATAAACTCATTTCCTTGTTTTTGATCAAATGGCCAAAAGAAAATTTTGCAGAATGTGACCACTTGCTTGCATGAGAGATCACTTTCAGTTGACAGCTCTTTGCAATTCATTATTTAATAAATGTCTTTTTAATAGGACATATCTATGGAAAAAGTTAAGTTCCTGTTAGTAAGGGACTCACAATTTCTCCCAGTCCTGCAGGGTCCAAGGAAATCAACATTTGCAGTTTATTTATTGCCTGACAGTTCCAAGTTCAGTCCAGAACATGTCATCACTTTATATTCTCTGGCAGGAAGTAGGAGAGGAGGCATTTGGGCTCTGACTTCAGCCAGTAGCAAAGCTCTGAGATTCTTGGTTCCTTTTTACAGTTTTCTGCTTTGGGTACAGGATCTTTCATGGTACAAAAAAAAGGAGCCTAAAATATTCCTGTATTCAACACCATAGAGCTGGGCTGATTTTATTTGCGTATGTTTAAAACCAGGGCAGGGTTTAGCTCAGCATTAGATACTCTGTTTCTCAGCAAACAAGGTCCACAGAAAGGTGGTATTTGCACACTCAAAAAATAAAAAAATCACTAATGTTCCCTTGTGCTCAATATTTTTCTCTAAGGACTCCATCAAGTGGCAACACTGGATTGAATTCCGTATCAGACTGTCTAAGTTGTCCTGGCTCCTACTATTTTTAGTGTTTTGTCTTTTTGTTTCTAGTTCCTAGAAATTGCAGAGGTACTGTTTCATGCCTAAAGGGCCAAACATTTGCGCTGTGGACAACCAGCTTTCTTCTTGAGCCATTACATGCTGCTCCTAAAGTACACCTCATCACATAATTGTGGTGGAAGCCAAGCCCCAGGGTGGCTGTTGCCTCCTTTCTGGAACGAGGCTGCTTTTGATTCACCAGGGATCTCCCACATAGCCTTTTATTTTTCAGCCTCATTCCTTCTGACTGGATTTTGACCAGAGCTGAGCTAACACTTTTGAAGCACACAATTCTCTGAGTGTAATCAAGATTCATGTAATTTGTGGTTTGATTTTGCTGTGTATCATGCCCTAAGGAATTATTTTCCCCCAGAAAAGATCTTTCCCTTTTAATAACACTTGGTTTTTCTAGATTACTTTTCAAGCTGCACAGATCACATCTGAATGAAGGCAGCACTATTGTTCTGGTTCCTGGGGTGCCATTGTAAAAACTATTTTCCCCCTGAATATTGAAGGCACCTTCTGCCAAACTTTGTTTCTTAAAGATGCAGGGATGAAATGGAAATACAGCAATTGGGTGTATGTTATTGTCTGTAAATATGTGCAGCTCTAGGGTGTGACAGGTTTTCCACTTCTTTTACCAGCAGGTAGATACATGGAGGTATTTTAAAATGAGTGTCATTAGGTGTTCACAGAAGATTAACTATGCAAAGAATAACTTACATGTTCTGACCTGTAGCAAATTACCATTAAATTGAGAGCCTCTAGGTGTGTGCTTAGTTTTATGGGTCAAACCTGGACAGTGCTACTTGGCTTTTCTCAGATTCATGATGAAGAGACTCACTCCCCCCAAACTTACAGAGGAATGAGATTCTTAGTGGGGATACTTCCTGAGTGTCTGGAAGAACCTCAAAGGCTCCTGGGTCTCTGCATGCTGTTCTCCACTCCCTGAGGGGAGGAGGCAGCCAGCGACTTGAGGCTGTGCTGCCTCCTTCAGCCCTTGGTGGAGCTCTCCTTGGGACAAGCGCTGGGGCTGTCGGGGAAATCTGTGCAGTGAAAGGAGCTTTCCGTGGATGGGACTGGGAGGGGGGCACAGCTATTGTCCTCATTTGTCTCCTTCATCCCATCCATCTCCCCCAACAGGAGGAATTTAAGAAAATTTGGTGTAATATTCAAGTTGAGAAGATATTTGGCAGCAGTTTTGTGAGAATGTGTTAAGTGAGCTGGTAGCCATGCGGATCCATTTTGGCAGAATTAGTGGGATCTTTCCTTGTTTTGTTTTCAAAAAGACCATTTTCCTGTGCCACCTGTCCTCAGCTCATCCTGAGAGCACTAATGAGGACCTGCAGAGCTGGTCAGAAGGTGCCCACTAGCAGTGCCCTTTCTGCCTATGGCATCCTGCAAAAGTGCACTGGATTTAATTTATTTGGTTAGGACCATCTGCTTTCTGTCTGCTATAACCAATTTCTCTGACTAATCGCATCTGGTCTAAGCAACATGCACTGTACTTATATGGCTACAGCAATTTCACCCTGGTTCTAAGATTTGCAGAAGTTTGTTCATTTATGAGCAAAAAGAATGCTCAAAATTCTTTTGCTAACACTTTGGTGGAATGGCTTTTGTTAAGGTTACCTTGACAGACACTCAGGCACTGTATGCCAAGAACAGCTTTTAACATGAGCCAGAATTGTTCTTTGGCAGCTTTCTTTAATTACATATCCATCCTAAAACTTACTTTGTCCTCACTGGAGATTTCATTTCTGAAGGTAGCAGAAGAAGCTCTGGAAGGTGTAATGGGTTTGTAAAGAGGTGTTCATTTCCACAGCTCAAGACTTGGCCTCAAGTGATCCTACAGAGACTCTGTTCTCAGGCTGAGAATATTTCACTTTTCTTTTGCAGAGTCCAGAAGTTATTATTGGTGTCTAATACTGTGTCAGACTACCCCAATGACAAGCAGGTATTAATACATTTTTCTCCCTGAAACAACAGTGTGGAATGACAAGACTGCAGTGTTTTCCTGCCCCTCTGATTCCCAGGTCTCTCCATGAAGGCCCATCACGTCGACTGGCCTGTAACTCTTGTGAACACAATAAATACAGCACTGGCAGACAGCCAACATTCATAAACCAGGGAGTGTGCTTCCTCATAAATAATATTAGTATTTTGAAATACTACCACCTTCTGGCAGCTAGAGGAGAGAATATTCAGACCATTTCTCAGTGAAAACCATTACAGTGTCTCACGTTATGAGATGTGTTTTCTGGTGTTAACTTGGAATGTTTTGAGTAAACCTCCTGTAAGGTGATTTTCTGCAGGAGCTTTGCCTTCAAAGGCCTATTCATACGGATTTCTGATCTCTCCAGCTGGGAAGAGGTATTCCCTCCATTCTCCTCTTTTTCCATTGTGCCCTCCAATATTGGTATAGATTTTTTGTAAATATAAGGTGAACCAAGAATTGACAGGATATCATCTTACTAATTATATTTAACTTTGAAGCTAACAGTTTAGGCATTAATAGCTGAAATGCTGATAGCTTCCTTGAGGAGCATGCGCAGTGTATGTTTGACCTCAGAGACTCAGTCAAGGATATTGCATTTGTTTGCAGTGAAGAAGGAAATGGGGTGATGTTCTCTCTGCTCTGGGAGACAGTGGAAGAAATTGTTTTCCCTTGGTCATTTATTTCAGCCTGAAATACAAAAGTGTTAGATTACCAACCCTCAGGAAAGGGGAGGATTTATGTGTCTCAGGTTTCTGATCCTGTGGACAGAGAAAAGTCCACTTACTGGATTCACAGAAAAACTCAAAGCTGGCAGTTCTCATTTCATGAGGAAAAATTGATATGTGTAATATATTTGTTTGGACTTGAGGGTTTCTTCTGTATTCATTTTCTGACCAGGTATCTCTGTAAATGATCAATTTCCAAACAACTTATAAATTTTTTATGCTAAGCAAGAAGGACAACAGTGCAAAGCTCTGGACTTCCCACAGAGAAGTTGTAGGGCTGTGCTTTAAAGACTGTGAAGTTGGTAAGTGTCATCTAAATTTGTCAGAAGGTGCTTGAAATACAGAGGTACAAAGGTATAGAATGGCCTTTGTAAAGCTGAGAGGGGAATCAAGTGTGCTGACTGTGCTCTGCCTGCACTGCCTGTCAGTGTAATATCACCTGATAGCACAGAATGTGTACTGAACATTGTGGTAACTTGCTTATTTCGTTTTACTTAATGGTGACCATAAGAGTTCTCATCAGCTTAAAAAACCTTAGATGTTTGCATTAACTTTCCATGCTACTGAAGTATAAAGGTGGTAAATATTTTCTCAGAAAGAGACTGAATAATGGCATTTCAATGTTATGATTATGCTGACTCCAAAGGTGCAGGTCCCTGTGTAGGTAATTAACAACTAAAGAAACATGTATTCTAGGAAACTAATCATCTTTATTCCAATCTGACAGTGATTAATTTATAGTTGAACACATGCTACACAGTGTTAAACTGCAGTAAATTCTATCTTGAGCTGATAGGCACAGGGAAGGAGACAAACAGAAAGTAAGTATAATAAAAGAGGAATTCAATCCCCTTTGAAATCCAGTGCATGTGAATTCGATAGTCACATGGGAAGGAAGCTGAGAGTTAGCATGAGAAGACAGCCCAGAAGTAGGGATCCTTGAACAAACCTGGCTACCTGAATGGCACAAGGGCTTCCTGCCATCCTGGGCACTGAGACTTTGTCAGCTTTCAGCATTTTCTTAGGTCAGTGACATGGTTTGCAAGTGCTGCAGCCATATTAAGAAAAGAATCATTCCCTTAGGCTCTTCATATCTTAGAACATTTCTTTCTTAACTTTCCAAGTCCAGAAGGAGAGGAGGAGTAGACTATAGCATTTCCCTGCTTTATAGTTCCTGCTCTTTCTGTCTTTCCTAGTGGAGAATATACCGGAGTAGAAAAAAAAGCCTCTCTCTTAGCGACCTTTTGATTGGATTTGTATCCTCAATGCTTCCTTATACAGACTCATGGTTCAAATTCACAAAATTATTTACATTTTAGCCTATGATTGCAAATTTCAGGAAGCAATATTACTGATGTCTCACAAAGTCTATCCATTTATTAGAGCATACCTTGAGAAGTGACACCTGTAGATCTGTTGTCCTTAATTGATGATTTCAGTAGAATTTCATATGAGAAAGGGAGAAGTCAAAGCAGTGTAACTTCTTAGGCTATGACCTGTTGCAGTTATCTAACTGTATCAGTCACCTGGGTTATTCACCTGGGTCATTCACTTGGATTAAGTCCAGGTAGTGAGATGGTGTGTAGAAATGTCTGGCTGAACTGGATCTGTAGGAACAGTGGCTTATCATGTAAATTAGAATAAGCAGTCTGAGGCTGCAATTTATGAAGATGTTACCAGCAGTTGGAGGAATTTATTTGGAACAGTTACTGTTATTTGGTTACTGATAGAGGTATGGAAAGCTGGATGCTGTTTCTGTTTCTGATCCAAAACTCTCCTGATCTGCCAGTCACATAAGGGCAGCGTGGACAGGAAAGGAGATGAAGAAATTGTTTTTCAGGAAAATGAGGTAGGATGAGAGAGGTCAACTAACTCATTCCAGGGGGTAACCATGAAAGTGGCAAAAGCTGCTCTGGGTCATGGAGAGCAGGTGCAGTCAAATTTAAAATGGCACCAAAATACTACTTGCTGACTTCAGTAGGAATCTGGCTCAAACTGAGCTCCCTCATGGTCATCCTCGCTTGCTTTTGTTGCATCTGCTTTGAGATACAGTGGAGACAAGGCTGTGTTTTATCTGCCTGGAGCCCAGACCTCATTAGAAAAGGGACTGCATACGTGAGTAACCGAGAAGAAAGAAACAAAGAAAGGCAGTGCATGAGGGCTCCATTCGCTGTGTCAGGATAAAGGCATTATTATATGGAGTAATTTGATGGGCAGTGTCTGCTGCTCATGGGTAACTGTCTTTAATGGAGCAAAGGTCCAAAATGTCTTATACAATCACTCTGTTATGTAAATCAGCTAAACTGCTGAGAGAGAGGTTGGAGCTCCAAGCCGGGGGCAGGTGGAGGAGGGGGTTGTCACCCGTGGGGACTTCTCTGGCAGAGAGAAGAGAGGAGACAGGTCATTTGTTGTCTGCAGCTCATGAAGGGGGGTAGCTGTGAGATGGGGAGATATAACATGCCTTGGAACCACTATATATAGAGAGAGTCTGATTTATTGGGGTTTTTTTAGTGTCCAGCAGAGTTATGAATTTTAGTTCAAGACTTATATTTTAGAACTGTCTTTGAAGATCCCTCGTAAGGGATGAGAGGTCAGAGATGCACTGGTTGTTTGTGAATTATGTTCTCCCATGGGTATCTGGGGTTTGCTGTCTGTTATTAAGAATCTGAGTGAGCTCATTTTAGTGAGGAGTGGTTGTTCACTTGCTAAGAAGGCATTTAATGCACTGATACAATACGCTATATGCAGAATACGTGTCCAAGTTCCAGAGAATTTAATGATGTTACTGTGGGGCATTTAGTGTGGTGGTTTCCTGCTAAACTTGATGAGTTCAGCAATTTTGGGGGGTATGCTTGAGAGCTCATTGGATGCTTTTTTAGTGGAAAAGCTCCTTTTAGAATATCCTGAAATTTTATAATGATTGTTGTACAGGTTACAGCCTAAGGGGTTGTCCCTTATTTGATCTGCCTTTTATATTAAAACTGGCCTGTTTGCATTTTGTTGTTTTACACAGACAAAGCAGCCAGGAGACATGGGAGCAAGTGGCAATTCAGTGTTGAGAGGAAAACTGAAATATAATTGTAAAAATTCTCAACAAAGACATTCACCCATAACCCCCTCCTCCTTTTTTAATAAAACCTTGTCTCTGCCCCTGGGACAAAGGGGAGGCTTATTCTTCTTTTGATAGATTGCTTTTTAGGGTTCGTCCATATGTGAGATTGCATTATTGAGCCAGCAGACCAGTTGCTAGCAGTACTTCACTTCATCACTGCCTGCAATTATCAGCAGATACCACGAAACCTAACAGTCCAGAGGAGCTCATAAAAGGGCCAAGAGCAATAGGAGTTTGAAGAAAATTAATAAGTGAAAGCAAAAAATTCCATTTAGTATCAATTTCCTAGTAGACTGTCCTTTTTATCCACTGTTTTGGTAACTTCTTTGGGAGTTCCTGCTCAGTCTGGCTTTACCATTGCCTAGTGTAGAGAAGTAGGACACAGTGCACAACGTGACAGGCCACTGAGACACCCCTCTGCCCTTTCTCAGCACCACTGTCCCTGCATGCACAGAGCTGGTTTGCTGGAGTTAGCTCTGGTTCCCTTTTCACTGGACTGTGGGACAGTAAATCCTCACCGTGTTGAGGGTTGCTAAGGTCTGCCAGACATGCTTGACAGGCCACACAATGTGTAGTTTGGTCTTTCCTGGTACTAACAGAGAACAGTGTTGTGGAAAGATGGGTATGGATGGGAGCATCCCCTGCACACAGGGGGACAGATTGCCCACCTGTACCCTTTCACCCGTGTGACTTGAGTAAGGTTCACTATTGCAGGGCAACTACACAGTTGCTGTTAAAACTAATTTTCTGATGCAGGAAGGTGACATAGTCACTGTTGCTATGTTCCACAGGCAGTAATTGATGGAGAGTTGGTGGCATTTCCTTTTCAGACTTAATGGAATACAGGGCAGTGAAAGGCAGAAATATGTAGATGCGTTAAAAATGTCTAAAAGCGACTGCTCTGAAACTCAGAATATCAAATAAGGGACAGTTTGCAAATATGAAGGTAAGCTATTAGCCTTGGTGTGGAAAGGTGCAGTGTCTGCCCAGTTTCAGGTTTAATGGTAATTTTCATTACTTTCCTCAAATCCACCACGAAAGCCTCTTGCATTGTGCTGAGAATATATATTTCTCACACAATCTTGTGGTAGTAATTCCTTCCAGCCAAGGATTTATAATCAGGCTTTGAAAAATGTATTCTTTAAAGTAAGAATAATAAAAAAGATTTTTCCGTCTACTCTATTCCTAGCGCATGGTAGTGAAGCTGTGTAGTCTAATCCAAAGGGCTGACAAAATAAAAGAGAGATAACAATAGATTAACTTTGATTTGTTATAATGTATTACATGTTTATCTCTCAGAAACACACACACTCAGGCTGAAGTTTCACAAGTTTAATTTCAGCCTGCATGCCCAGGCCATCTAATGGTGAGCCTTTGGCTGTGCTCTGCTTAGAAAGTGGGGAGCACTTGATCATGTTTTTACTTTCCTTATCAAAACCCCAAATGGTTGAAAACTAATTCACATCTTCAGCGGAAGAGATAAACATGCTCCCAAAATGGCATTTCTTTTTAATTCACAGATGTGCAAGCTCAGTCAACAACAGCAATAACAACAAAAAAAATCCCCAGTCTGGAGTTTTCCATGTGGAGGTTTTGGGGGTTTGTTTTTCATTTAACATTGAAAGAAAGAGAAGAAAGAAACTTTTTAAAATAATATGTTTGTATTTCTTTTTCTCTGTCTTTGCAAGCACTTTAATTTTTACTTTTTTCCCCTCCTTTTCTGCTTTGCTATGGAAAATAAGAAAAGAATGAAAAATGAAAATCCTTAATTTTCAAGATTTATCCTCTTGATCTTTTATCACTATGAAAAGTGATTGATACACTCCAGTTAGGAACAGCAGAATGAGCTGTGGGAAGGGCAGTGGCACACAGAGAGGGGAGCTGAGAACTCTTCCTTGTGATGGTTAAGGGAGTGAGAAGAGGGAGGATGGATATACTTAAAATTTTGTCTGCACACTTGCCAAATTTCCTGGAACTTGCTGCTGCAAGGACAACACTTAACTGTTTTGCAGTGTCTTCCAGTGCTAACCACATTATGCAAACAATGGCAGTGCCTAGGAATTGTAGGTTGCCTGGTCCTGATCATTACTGGAAATGGCTGTGGGAACAAAGAAACATCTAAACTTCAGATAGTTGTTCCTCACTGAGGACCAAAGGGTAAGGTGTATTCATCCCAGAGAAAGGAGTAGAGAGAATGATAAAATCAGTTAGGCTTAGCCAGGTGCCTACCTGATACCTTGGGTTTTTTACAGCAGCAGAATTAGGCTAAAATTAAGTTATTTTGAAAAAAAGGCAGTAGATTTGTTTTACAAGACAAAGGAAAACAGCAGTTTCATTGTGGATATGATCCTGACAGAAGCTGGTTTGATTTGCTGAAGGTGGAAAAGGTGAATGGAAGGGAATCCAATGCCTGCAAATACAGGGTGGCCTTTGGTTGCCAAGGGCAGGGGTTGGTTCTACCCTGTTGCCTTGTGTCTCTCCACAAAATTTGTCACCATGAGCAGTCTGTGCATGGCTTAGGGTTGAAATACCAATACACCTGTAGTTGTTGAAGTGTGGAGCCAGGGTGTTACCCTGGTGCCTGCTGGTGTCTCTCCATGAGCAGCAGTTGTACAGCCTGGGTGGACCTATGTCTGTAAGGACACGGGAATGGTTTTACTGTTCAAACACTGTTTGGAACACCTGGGAGTAAAAGCTCATGGGCTGTCACTGCATCCAAATCAATGAATGGGATGGCTCAAGCAAATAATGACCAGTTAGTTTGATAATTGCAGGTATGAAGGGTCATATGGGACCTAATTAGTAAAGAACCTAAAGATGGTAACATAATTCCAGGGAACACTGGTTCATGAACTTATCAGACAATTTTGATGTGGGATTTTTGTAGGAATTCACAAGTTTGATACAGTTAACTCTGTTAATACACTTAGATTTCTGTAAGGCATTTGACATAGTGCCAGGTAACATTCTGAGTAAATCCATGTGTGATTTTTAAATCAGCATTGCTCACAGCCACTGGATTAAGACTGCCTGAAAGATCAAAAAAAACAAACAACAAACTAAATTGGAAATGAGGAATACTCATCTGATGAGGCTGCTTAATTTGTGCTCATTCCATGGGGATCTTCATTCATCCCAGTGCAAATCAGTACTAGTGTCTGGGAAGAAAATACAAAGTCGTCATAGATAATGATGGGAAAGTTAAAGCTGTTAAAATACTCTAAAGGGTCTTCAACCTCCTGATCCTATCCTGCTCTCATCAAGTCTAATTTATCTTTGGTTTTAAGGGGAGCAGCCTTTTGGCTTGATATAATCTCTGGTGTGAGGGAAATTCTTAATATAAATTGAAGTTATATTTCATATGTGCATTAGTTTGTTTTTTAAGCAGTGACACTTCTAGGAGGTTTTTATTTCTATGTGGTTTATAAGCCAAACTCAGTTAGCAGCACAGATTTTTCCATATGAGAATAATATTTCTGTTTCACACAGGGAACTTTGCTAGAAGAAACACTTCCCTGTTATTGAAATGGATGATTGTCATTCTTGGAGTGCTCAGGTGTCAGCATTAGTTACCCACAGTGTAGTGGAACTAATGTAACCAAAGTGTATTTTCCTTATCAATTTAGAGATGAGCTATTACTTTAGAAGAAAAGAATAAATCTGGAATGAGGAGTTAGAATGACTGGCTTCAAAAACTGTCCTTGAAGCAATGTAATTTGTTGTCTACATATTTATTGCCTGTGGTGTTCTCTGTCTTCAAAACATTAGACAGGGTAGAGGTGACACTTGGTTTTCCAGAGACTGTTTTTACATTGCACTATATGCCTCAGGATATGTGGATTCAAGGAAGAAGCAATATTCATGGAAAAACTTGTCACAAACTGTGTTTTGGTCCAAATGAAGGAATCCACGAAGACAGTGAATCTAGAACCTGAATTTTGCATGTAAGATGTATCACAGCTGCATTTTGATGTGTGAGTTCCATTAAGAAATACTCAGACTTTTCTGGGCTGAGCACAAGTACAAGACCCTTGTTCTTACATACCCACAGTCCTTTTTTCCAGTCAGGTACTCTGTTGCATGGATACATGTGATATTAACCCCTCGTGTGGGGATGGGCCGTGCAGGGGCTGCCCATTGTCCATCAGCATTCTTGGATGCACTCACCCAAAATCCACAGCAGCCACGCCAGGAAGGGAAAACCCAATTATCCTGTTCGTAATCTAGTTGCGTGGCACAAGGGGGAGCTCAAGGCTCAACTTGCTGCTGAATATTCATAGATCGTACGGAACATTCCCAGCCAATTCTGCTTAAAATTGTTCACTGTACTGGACTTAACTATGAAATTATGATTTTATAGTAACAGATTAATCGCTGGTTTAATGGAACCAAAGCTACTTGATTTTTTCAGTAGATTCCATGCAAACTGGCTTTTGCCTCTCTGCTGAGTAAATGAATAGTAATTTAGAAAGAATTGCTTTACTTTAAACCTGCTCAGCTCTGCTG
>NW_008692854.1:44362-104838 GCF_000695815.1 Acanthisitta chloris | reverse complement strand
CAGAACTTTTGAGATTCTGTAGGAGTAATCACTCCACAAGCTTTAGTAGAGAGATGAACTTCAGCTATTGTGCTACTTAGCTTGTGATGGAGGTGCTGGTGCTAATCACTCTTCAGCAACAGATGTGCTGTTGTTGTTTGAAATGACGTTAATATGGGAGTGTGGTTCCTGCCAGTTACCTTTAATGATTGGCATGTCAAATGAGCACAGAGAAGTGACAGAAAATTACTGCATTGGCTCTTAAATTAGAACTGAAAAGTCTTGAGCTTCTTTCCTACCTAAAATGAGAGTTTAGCAGGTATGTAATTACCAGTACAAGTCTGCTTCACTCACTTGCAGAGTGTTGAAGTAGCAGCAGGATGTTTGCAGTGTTGCCTGTGTGGTGATTGTAGGAATGTCACAAGCATCGGGGGGAACAGACCTGCTCCTATCCCTGGCTCTCTGTTGTTAAGAAATTCCTTCTGTGACTTGTGTTTGGGAAGGCCAGTGAAGAGTACAACAGCATAACTAGAGTGTAAATGGCAATATATTTCTGGGAGGAAAGGTGGAGATAAGCTGTAAACTTAATGCTGGAGGCATCCTGGTTCAGAAAATACCTTTTGTTAGTTTTACAGTGAAAACCTTCTTGTTTTTTAATCTCTGTGGAAGCGTTAGAAGTTAGGCAGTTGCCAGGGGCAGGAATTCAGGGCTAAATGTGCTGGTGAGCTGATCTCTAGCCATTCCAATGTGCCTCCTGCAGTTGGGAGAAATTACAAATGAGGCAGATTAGAGCTGCTGGAGACTAACCAAGTAAAGCTACAGAAATAATTTAATCAACAGCTCTCCCTTTCCCACTCCTCTGCAAAGCACAGAGTGCGTAAAGGTTTGTTTAATTCTAGGTACTATACTATTTGGATTTAACTATGACATTTCATTTCCAGTTTCCTTCATACTTAAGGGCTAACTGAAGATACCTGTGGAAGGAGTGATGAATTAGTAAAAATAAAAATGGGGACAATCAATGGCACACTGGGGCTCTAATTATCATTAAATAATGAGGGTGTCAATGAAAGGCTTTTCATTTCCACTCCCACCAGCATACAGCTGTGTGATTTATCACTGCCTCTTGTTGAAGGTACAGGGTTTGTACTCCTGAGGTCCTTCCTTGTGAGCCCAGGCCCCTGCTGCAGGGGCCATGAATCCACAGAGTCTTTGCAGGGCTGTGTGGTCTCTGCAGTGCCTCTCAGGAGCTCTGGAGGCTGAGCTGGTGCCAGCTCCATGGAGCATGGGCTGACCTCTGCCATGGTCCCTGCTGGGCCAGCACAGAGGGTGTACAGGGAGTGCATCTCTGCTCTGGGACACCCTGGAGCTGTGCTTACATCTCAGCCTATTGTGCTGACAGCCTCCAGTCACTAGTCTGAGTAGTTCCAAGGAAGCAGAGAACAGGTTTTCAGCAAGGCAAGTGGAGACAGGTTTTATGAAGAAAATTTTGTGCTCTGCATTAAATTTATTTGAATCAAAGATTTGCTCTGCTTAAAAAAAATAGCCTGCATGGAGCAAGTACAGAAGCATAGATGTGGTGTGGTCTCTGGAAGCTGCTTTCAGGCAGGTCTTGGACCCTGTCAGTGCTGTTCAGCCTTTTGTTGTGTCTTACAGCCACCAAACACTCCGTTTGAGATGCTGTCCTCACTGCACCATCCATGTGTGTCACAGGCACTGCTGTTTTCCTGCAGGGAAAACTACTACTACTACTACTAAGAACTGCATCATCCATTACCTTCTCTTGCAAACCTTTGTTTTATTAGTGACAAGCAGTTGCCAACAGCCCCATAAGCTTGGGGGCTCCTGAAACACAGCAAAGTGAGGTTGACACTGCACTGGGCTGGAGGGATTCTCTCACTGTGACTGGTATCAGCTGTGTCATTGCAGGCTTGTCACAGGCTCCAGCCATTCTTCTCTGCCCAAGTTTGCAATCAAATTGTAATGGTAATGGAGTTATGCACCTTAATGTGGGACAGGCAAAGTAAACATGAGTTACCCATTGGCTTTCAGTATTTTTCTTGAACTAATTGTTTTGTTTTCAGTCTTTTTCTCCTGTGATTGATTCACAGAGTTCTTAGAAGTGTGAGAGAGAGCAAGACATGGGATTCTCATTTGCTTCCATGACTTCCATGTTCTAAGTAAAGCAATAAACCAGTATGGAAAATGTGCAGAAATTCACACTGTCTTCTGAGCAAGGCAGTCCTGCAGCTGCTGCAGGATGTTGTGATGTTCAAAGGGGATATCTTCCCATGGGTGCCATGGCAGTCCAGTACCATCTCCATCACCTCCTTCTGCTCAGTCCTGCCCCTTTAAGCCTATGCCATAATTAAAGGAACTCTGGTGACCTGAAGGGGACAGAGATTCTCTTTTATCCTGGTAAAAGGTGCCAGCCCCACCAGAAGTCAGCCTGCCTGGAACTTCCCAAGCAAGGACATGCTCTCTGACATTCCTTGCGACTGTTCACAGGGAAGTGTTCTTCCACCAAGTAAACGACTAGCACGACAGGCACTCAGGTGGTGAAGAATTTGAGCCTCAACATGACCTCACAGTGAGCAATTACCCATCATCAGTGTCCTTGTGCTGTGCTTGCCATCATATTCAAAAGAGGAATTAAGTATCCAACAGCATTAGCTGTATAGACTTACAAAGTTCTTTCACATACTGAAGACCAGCTTTAATATTTGTGTGCTGTTTATAGTGACTAATGTTTGTTCCATTTGCCATCAGTCACAGGAGTACCAGCCCAACCCGCCCCTCTGTAAAGTTCTTCAGGATACCTCAAAGATGAATGATGCTATAGACAGCAGAAGCCTATTCAGATCCTATTGTAAATGTTGAAATGTCACATGCTTTTTTTTTTTTTTTTTTTTTTGACATCATTACATCATTATTCTTCCGTCTATTATTTGGTTCTTTTTCTTGGTCCTTGCTGTTAATCATCACAGTATTTTTAGCACACAGATAACAAGTGATGCTTTGTAGCTGATAGTTGTGCCACAACAAACTGCCTGCTATTCTCTCATTCCTTTTGTCTTGTGTTCAAAATGACTTTGGTTCTCTGTGTTCTTTAATACTGTACACATCTTAGAAAAAAGACTTCCTGTCTATTTATTTTTGGTCTTTTTTTCCCCCCTGATTTTTAGCAAAAAGCCAGAGCCAGTCCTCCTGTCATCTTTTTCTCCCTGTTATTTGTAGGCCTTTCCTTATGGCTGAGCACAGGAAGATACATATTTCCCATGCTGTGGAGTGTCAGCTCCACTGTGTGTGATGGGGCAAAAGCTCTCTGCATCTCAGGGAAAGCTTGAAAAAACACACAGGTCAGGACAGCTGTTGAGCTTGAGGAAAGAGCTCTCTGTCTGCTTGGCCAGTGGCAACCACTTGAAACTATCACCTCCTTTTTTAACAGAGTGATCACACTCAAGCTCCGAAGTACTTTGTGTTGCACTTTGTGTCCATAGAAAAGCTAATGAGCTGTGAGATAAGTCCTGACCAATTTGCCTTGCTAAGAGAAATACTTGGGCTGTGCAGGGAAGTGCTGATGCATGTTGGTCCTTACAGGATGCCAAGAGGGCTGAGAAGAAATTCCAAGTGTGCCTTTGCATCTGAAGGCAAATATTCCAGCAGTATAACTGGTGACAGGCCAATTGACTTGGTGTGTCTTTATCTAGGAGGGTGGAGGAGGCACCTATTTATTCCTGTTGTCCTAAACCAGGGAGGATCAGGAAGGAGGTAGTGGGTGGGTGATCATGGGAGGGTTCCTTGCTCGTTAGCATCTTCCAAGTATGAGCATAAGTTGTTGAGGCCCAGATGATCAGTGGGAACTGCATGGGACAGGACCCTTAGGATCTCTGCTTATGGCATCATAACTCCATCCCATAAATATAAACTGAGAATAGTAGAATATTGTTACTAAATGGGTTATTTGTGATAATACTTACATGCAAATTAAAACTCAGGTCAGCTTGAGCTTTCTGTAGAATGAGGGCTGTGAGGAGAGTCCCCTACCCTCACTGCAGCATCAGTCCCTCATTGGAGGGACTTTCTCTGTTGTGTTTAGCACAACATCCTGGTAGGCTTGTGGTTTTTTATGTTACATTACTCAGTCTGTTTATTTTTCTGGTTTCAGGTGTCAACACCTTCTAGGTAAAAAGTAAAAATTGCACATTTCTGAGTGTGCTACATTCTATGTGTGATGGGAAGATCTTCCTGTTTACTATCATCCAGCTTAAATCTATCAAAAATAAGATTGGTCTTCTCATGATTGAAATGGGTTTCTTCAGTAGAGAAGACTCTGTGACACTTGGGTTTTCAAGAGGAGGACATTTGCAGCAGGGGAAAAGGGATTCCCTGTCCTTATTTTTCTTCCTAGATTTTCTTCTGCACAACATTTTGTGGCATATGTATTTGTGTTGAAGTGCGTTTTCCCACTAACAATTTGGTTCTTTGTGCATTATCTTGCAGAGAACTTGTGTGAATTTGTGTTGCTGTTTGTCTCTGTGGCAACAAAGTGTAAAATCATGAACTTGGGATTGTGACCTTACTGCAAAATCAAGCGGGAAAGAAGCTAAATTGTGGAAAGGAACAGCTTTAACCAGACATAGATCTCTAGAGTATTAGCAGAAGAATTGAACAGTATGGGTCAAGTAAATTGATTTTTGTATAAATATTCTGTTTTTCAAATTTGTGATGACAGGAAAATCTTTGTACATTTGACCTCTCTTCTAGTGCAGTTATTTGTGTGAGAAGTACCAAACACTTGAGCAAGGAAAACAATGCTTTGTATTTAACGACAAAAACATGAATAGAGGCTGCTCAGTTTCTCACATTACTCTCTAGCTCTTCAGCCTTCTCATGGGTAAACACTTCTCTTGGACAAGTGCAAAGACATTTTGAACTTCATAACTAGACCATACTTGCCCTTTACTGTTACAAGCATTTCCTGTGGTGTTTTCAGGAATGATAAAAATGATGATTCTTGATGGATACTGAACTACAGCATCAAATATTTAGTTAGACATAAGTTAGAACAAATTAAAAGTGCTGTCTGCCTAAACTGCTTCCAAAGGATGAAGCTGGCACTGAAAAAGTCTGAGTTCAACACATACCCCTGGGGTGCTAGTATGGCAAAAGCTTTGGTTATCTGTGAGGAGTTCTAGCAGTGAGGTTGCCTCCAGGATAACAGTGATTAAGCTAAGCCTGGTTCAGTGCCCATAGCTATCAGCCAGTGGCACAGGATGTGCTAAGTGCATTTTGGCTGTTGGTGTTTCACTGTTAGGGGAACAATGAATGTGGTTGTCCTGATCTGTGTCAGACAGGCAGTTGGAAAAGAAAGGAGTTGGGTGAAATCTGCTGGTGAGCTGAACAGGTAGCTTGTAGCTTCTGCAATAAAATGCTGCTGTCTCTATAAGGAATAAAACTTGGGTGCTTTGGAATGATGAATTCAGCTGTCTTGCTGGTGGAAAAGATTAAGCAGAAGGGAAGGAGTTTAAGGAACTCTGAGTGAGGAGATTTGGAAGTCTTAGTGTCTGATCTCTTTCTATACAGCATTAAGGCCTCCTGTTTACTTATTACTTGTATAAAATCTGACATCACCATCTTACTGATGAAGTTTTTAACCTGGAAATAGCAGTAGATTGGAACAGTGTTCCTTGCACTCCTGCAGCCCAGAAAGGGTCAATAACTCTTCCATCTGTGGCTAAAGGACCAAACACCTGCTGTAAGATATTAAGACCTGGGCAGAAGTGGAGGCACTGGAGCAGATAAGAATTACAGTGAATAGGTCTGCACAAATATATTGGAAAAACTGTATAAGGGAGTGAAATCAAATGTGTGTGCATTAGTGCATGTTTAGAATCCATAATGGTCACAGACATCTCTAAGGAGCCAAAGTAGCCAGGGGAAGTGACAGTGGTTCAGAAAGTGCAAATCTCAGCTGCCCTATGCTTGAACCTGGAGGAGACTGAGCCTGGTCTATCTAACTGCCTCCTTGGCATGAGATGGGAAGGAATGGTGTATCTGATCTCATTCCTGTGTCTGATAAGTACCAGCTAAGTTCACCTTTCTCTTGAGCCTTGGCTTTGTCAGCATTGCAGTACATGTTGGCATTGGGACAAGGAGTGAAGGGAGTAGTGAGTCACCTGAAGGAGTGGCCTGAGAAGGTACCTCAGGCTGGCATGGGAGAGAAGATGAGTGTTTAGGATGAAGTGAGCCAAGGTGAGGTCACATTGACATAATCAGCAGGGGAGATGAAGGGATGTGGAGACAAGCGTGGGGATCACAGCTGTGGAAAACTTAAAAATGGAGATAAGGAACTTGAAGCGGCAGCAGGAGCAGTGCCACTCAGCAGCAGTGGTCGTGGTACAGACCTAGGGCTGTCTGGGCAGGAGCTGCAGACTGGGGTGTGAACAGTGCAGTGTAGAAACCAGGGGGATTAGGCAAACAGTCTTTGTGGGCAAAGTTCAGTCCCTGGGTTGAGTTCATACAGAGCTGCAGTTCATGCATTCATTATTGACTGCTGTTCTTTAATCTCCCACATATATCTAAGTGCACTTGGAGAAACTGGCTTCTGAGGAAAGCTGGAATTTTGACCTCTTAGTATTAATGCATTTTTGTTATGTTTTGTTTTGCTTTGCTTTGCTTTTAATGAGCCACAGGCAAAGTCTTCTCCCTGTGACATATGTCAGATAGTGTGCAAATTAGGACATTCTCCATTTAGCTTCATAAAAATTTCTATGCTGGGATCATAGAATATCCTTTTGTATACCCATGGTCATCTGTCAAGACTAATTGTTAAATATCTGCAACCCGGGTTTCCAGAAAGGCAGTTGGATCCTTGCCAACCTGGCCTGCCAAAAGTCCTATCAACCAAATGCTGTGAGCCCTTGCTTGATGCTCATTCTCTCTCCACTGCTGAGAAGTTTATTGCCAGTCTGCTTTTACTTCTTTCTTCAAAGAGTTCAAGTCTTGTCCTCTCCTGAGACTGTATTTTCTTTTCTGCTGAGTCAGTCCTGTTTTCCACTAGTCCTTTCCATCTGGCAGGTTAAAAAGTTAGGCAGTCATCTGTTTCCATTTGTTTTCCACAGCCCTCAGAACAAGGTGCAAGCTGCCAGTCTCCAAGAGGTGCAGAATCTGATTCTCCATCAGGATTTATCTTGGTTCTGTTCTGTTTTTACTTGCAGAATGCTCTCCCCCAATCAGGGAGTTACTGAGGAAAAGGTGTTTCAGATTAGCTTTACTGTTCCCTTAGGAATGGCCACAGATGTTACTTTGATAAGTATATACTGTTTGTTTATTGTTCTATTTTCTGTGCTGTTTCTCGAATCCTTTTAATGGGGAATGGTCTTTATGCTGCCAGTTCCCTGTTAGGTTATCAGCTTTTGGGTTTGCATCATTTTCATTGCTCATTATATTCAGCTTGACGGGTATAGAGGTACCATTTGTGTGTCCTGTAGAGTTTATTTCACTTGAAATGAAAGAGCTTTCCTATCTGATGGTATTCCAGGCAAGTACTTTCTTTCCCTTGACATAATAAAGATTGTCCAATTAACTTCTACAAATTTCTGTGGTGCTTTCAGTCTGCCTTGAAGGTAGTATTAACTTTTCATATACCTAGGAAAAGAATGTAAGCTGTTTCACCCACAATCTATAATCACTTTTTTTACAGCACTTTTCAATCATTTTACAGTATTCTGTGAAGCTCAAGTCAGTGCATTTCCAGCAGGATTCTGGACAAACTGATGAACACATCTCTTTTGGTGCTGAGATCTCTTACATGTACATTCCTTTGCAGAGTTGCTTTTCACTGTGATTTTCAGGCTGTTCATGGGATGGCATCATCCAGTCACTTGAAGCTTTCTGGTAACTTGTTTTTGTACCTGCAGTTTTAAAATTGTTTCTATAATCTAGACTGCAGGAGGCCTTTTTTTAGCCCCATAGAAGTGGAGAAAGACCATTATAAATGCTATTTGGCTTTGTGATTTTCCTTTTCTAATTATCCCATTAGCACACTGTATTTGTCTCATCGTTTTCCATAATAGCTAATAAACAAGATTATTTGTGAAACTTGCACTGAAACCCATTAGAATAGTTTTGCAAGAGATGGAATTCACATCATGTCAGTTCTGCTTCACAAAATCTTCAGGGCAGCTAAACTCATTATGTGCTAGACTCGAGCTTTCTTGTAGTCTGTTGGCAGTTATTTAATAATTTCAAAATGAACTCTTTACATAGGTATTTTTTAAAAGATAAATCTTTCTCTTGGAGAATACTGCTGCAGCTGTACTCAGCTGATCACAGAACACACAAAATTGTTTTTCTTTGTGCACAAAGGGCCTGATATATCCAGATTTTACCCTGGTGTGACTCCACTTCTTTCAGCAGAATTGCTCCTGCAGTACAGTGGCATAAAGGACATGGTTTTTTCCTTAAAAACAAATGAAGTGCCTCACTGGCTTCTTGGTAACCCAGAAAGTTCTGAGATGTGACTTTCACCAGTCTACATGGATGCATGCAAGGCCTTGGAAACGTCCTTCAGGACTTCCCAACGTGTGCCCTTGCCCAGTGTCTGTTCAGATGTTACTTGTTAGAATTCACCTGTGTCAAGTGCTCTTACTGAAGTTCTTCCAGGAGTGGAGGTCTGACTCACCTTTCCTGTAAACAAGGACTAGATCCATTCAAGTGAGTGGAGCCAATTGCAGAGTGACCCAATGGATCAGATCAGCTGAATAAATGTTATAGTCATGAATCCTCCAAGCTTTAATTTTATGAAGTGCTCACACACTGTGTCTTTAAGTTGGGTAGATGAAAAGAATTATAAGACAAAAGCAAAATCTGCAAACTGTCAGTTTTTCCCCTCATGGCTGCTGATTATCTGACAGTAAAATTATCAAGATGTAATCTATTGTTGTTGGGGTTTTTTCTATTTTTCCCTTTAAATGAAGTGTTTATTGTGGCAGCTTAGTGAAGGTGCATTTAGTTCCTGGAGATTGGTACTGGTCATGGATTGATCATTCCTTTCTTGGTGACCTCTCAGCCATGTGATGCTCAATGACTGTGACCCAGGTTTGCTAAGCTGGTAAAGAAATGATAAAATGTGTTACACAAGACATTTCTGTGAGTGGTTCTGCTGTGGCAGTTGCTCAGAGATGAAGCACAATCTGCCTGTCAGTCAGTTATAGTGACAAGGATTGGAAGGAGGTGGAGGGACTCCCCCCCCACCAGTGTCATTGTGTGGAGCAGCTGAGGGACAGCTGAGTCCAAGGGGAATCCTGCACTGCCTGGCTCTTCCTCCTGGGCAATCATATTTAAGCATCAACAACACTTCATGAAAATGGTATTCCTTCCTTTCTTGGAGTTCCTGAGTGACAAACAACTGTGATAACCAGGCAAGGGATGTGCTGTTGCCTTGTGCTTCACTTGTTCTTTCCATTTTGTGAAGAAGTGGGCAGGGGGGTTAATCACATCAAAGCTGATAATCCTGATGAATTATGTCAAATTCTGTAATCTTGCAGTTTTTGTCACTGCTCTTACGAGTTGTCACATGGTCTGTGTTCCTTGATTTGGGAGAAAATCCTTCCATGCGGATCCCTACTGTCAGAGAGTCACATGCTCCAAGGGCTGCATCTAAAAACTACAAGGGAAATGTCCAAAAATTATTAATTTGAAGACAACACAGGCTGCTGTAGATCTGCAGTGGATTCACATAATTGAATTTCAGGCAAACCATTCCAGCCCAAGGGTCAAATTATGAATAAATATAAGACAAAACACACCATCTGGTGAACCATGCTGAATGTAACTGAATTAGTTGTTCAGTGGATCTCAAGGCCAGTTAAGTAGCTTATCTGTATTTCTCATTGCTTCTTACTAAATGGCACACTGAAAGCTCTTCCCTTTCTTTGCTCCCCTCACCCTTTAACATCTGAGTCACTCCGTGGTGGTGTCTGACAGTGTGCTGAGGGTATTCCTAGAATAAACAGGCACTGCAGAGTTTGCTTAGCAAATGAGAGCCTGTGGGCACTGCCTGACTGTCAAATACATGGGCCTAAGAAGTCATCTCTTTAATTTCCTGTAGTCACTATTTGCACAGTACTATCCACTTCTGGATGGGCTTACAGGCAACATGGATCTCTGGGATAGTTTCCTGTTTAAGAAGTTACGCACAAAGATGAAAGCAACAGAGCTGGATGTGAAATGACTGCTGCAAAGTCTTGTTTTGTAGCAACACTTTTGTGATTTTTCTATAAAATTCGTGGCTTACTCTAGACTAGTCTGTCTTTGGCAGGCTGCTGATTTTTAGAAGGCTGAGAAAGGATGTATTTTCTTTAGGTGGTCCAATCTGCAGCTTTTTTATTGTGTTCTTCTGTTGGGGACAGAGGGGTTATCTTTCTTACAGAATAGTTTATACGTTTGTACAGTAAACAGGACAATCACATTTTTTATAGTGCCGAAGAAGTAAATGGTGAAATGTGACTTTTGGAGTCTCAGTCACAAAGAGCTTGCACTTGTATGCTCCAGTCCTCTTATCAACTTTGTGGTCTCCTCTGGACTTGCTCCAGCAGTTCCATGTCCTTCTTATGCTGAGGACACCAGAACTGTGTGCAGTATTCCAGGTGGGGTCTCACAAGAGCAGAGTAGAGGGGGAGAATCACCTCTGTTGACCTGCTGCCACACTCCTTTGGATGCAGCCCAGAATTTGATTGGCTTTCTGGGCAGCTAGGCTCGTGGTGATTTTCTTGTCCACTGTCACTCCCAAGTGAGATGTTACGGCAGTTACTGGATTCCTCTGAACTGAATGTGAGGCCTAGATTTTCTGATCTGCCTTGTAATGTTAGATATCCCATTTATCCCATGATTTAATAAGATTTTTGGTGCCCCTTGTGCAGCTGTGTTGGGCCAAACACTCAAGTGGAGAAAGAAAACTAAAATTAAGAGAACTGCATTCAGATGAAGTTCAGGTTTGGGTATCCTGAATTTCCAGTGTAGATAATTCTGAAATGCCCAGTGCATGTTCCCAAGCACATGGAATGTGGTGGGGTCTTATCCATGATCCCTCGTGAGTAGGTTGCACTGGAGCTGAGTTCACTCATGAAAGGAACATGCCATTAGACATGGGAACACTGTGCTGTGGCTGCTCAGGGTGATAGCACCCTGAGGAATATGGAGCAATAGATATGGTCTCCCAGCTGGAGCTTGCTTGATAATACTTGGAAAAGCTGCCTACAGTGTCCTAGCTGCTATGGCTTCCTGCAGGGAAGAGGGAAGGAAGTGGTGTGACAGCAGCACTTGGACTTTTGTGGCTGAATACCACTGCTGGTTGGATCTATCCCTAATGCAGCTCCTGACGTCATTTGCCTGGAATTTGAAGTTATTTCTATTTTATATATTGTTTTCAAAGTATTAAACTTTCTATAAGCAGGCATATTTGTCTTTGAAGGAACCTGTACCTTGATCCCTTTTCATATAAGGAATTAAAAATGCATTTCAGGATAGCATCTGGCTTTATTTTGAAATAGGTGTTCAGACTTAAACATCTGAAATTATTGTTATTTACATAGGAAATCAGAATGTGTGCCTTCAGTTGAAATGAAATCCCACACATAAACCGCATTTCACTTTTTGCCTGTTTTTAGACTTGAGATGAGCTGTGCTAGCTAAGATCTAAAATAGTTAGTCCTGTTCTTCTGAAATACTGAAAGGCTGGGTTTGGGGAATGGTTTTTTTATAATCTGCTTTTGTTTATTCACAGTATCATAGCTCAGCCCAATCAATCAATGGAATAACATTGGCCTGAGGCTTGAGGTCTGGATGAAAATTCTGTCTGCACATGCTGTTCCTTGGGCTCCAGTGTATCAGTTACTTTCAGGATTGCTCCAGTGACAATATTTTAATACAACCTTCCTGGCCATTTCTGCTGACATTTCTAGGTTTAGTTTGAATAAAGTACTAGAGCTGTAACCAGAGTTAACAATTCTGTACTACAATATTTCAGTTAAATTGCAGGTTATTAAATAAAGCAAGCCAATTTCTGATCTTACTTAATGTACATTTCCAGTAATTCAGGATCTGATGTCAACAAAAAAAATGGTTTAGATAGTGCAAAGAAGTGAAGTAATCAGATTATCTCTCAGGAAATGTATAGTGTTTATTTCATAGTATTTTAGCATGATACGGAGCTAGTAGAAGGATTTGCAGTTTGCAGGGTGGTAGTTTGGGTCAGATGGACATTGTGTCTTTTTCTAATATAGTCTTTTGTTCTTGGCTGGGATGGGCAGAGGAATTGCTCCCTTCTCTCTGGCTGTGCAATTCTCCTGCAGTTCTCTGCCCTGTCTCCTTTTCCTTGAGAGGTGTAGCCCATCTTCTCTGAACTCACTGTCTTTTAGTTCATATGAGTCTTTTCAGGCTCAGGTTCGTTCTAGCATTGATCTCTCAGTGAGAACACACAGGACAAGCAGAGCTTGTTACAGATGATGGTGGGAAAACCCTAGAGTTGTTTATGTTCTGCTCTGCAAGTAAGTCTTTTTCCCTCTCTTTGCATCAGCTTTTTACCCCATTCTTTAGGCAGATCCCATATCTTTCACCACCAGGTCTCTAGTTGGTTTTCTGTGCATTTCCAGTTGTTCAGGTCACATTCCAGACCAAAACTGGGCCATTTCTTAGGCACTGGAGCCTGGCATTAGCAGTTAGATGTAGCTGTTGGTGGCTGCCATACTGAAGCTATACTAGACCAAGATGATGAAGGAACTGATGCAGGATTCACACCGCTCATGCATGTGGTCTCTGACATCTGAAATCTAGGTAGCCTACATGATGAATCCAATTACAAACAACCTGAGCAACAGAAATATCTGTGCATAATGTGCATATCTCTAGAGCTTCAAAGAGTGAGTCTTTAAATGTGGGTGGAACTTGAAGGATATGAGTATCCCCTTTGTCTCTGTGGACTGTGAACTCATTCGTACCAAGTGATCCTATTTTCCTGATAGTGATGTATGTAGAATAGAGTATGTATTTAGCAACAGCAATATGTATTAGTTGGCTGAGGTTGACTTTCCCCATTCTGGGTCCCTCCGAGGACTCTGGGATTAATGCTGCTGATGTCTCTGAGCTGGTTGTGTTTATGCAAACTCCACACAGTGCTGTGGGTTTGTTATACCACTTAGAGGCATTTAATGGAGGCTTGTGATTCACAAGGGAAAAAACAATATCATGGGCCAGAAAACACCCCAGCCAACCCAGAGGGGAAGCAATTTTGCATTCCTTATCCTGGATTATAGTGACATAAGCCACTAGAGAAATTCCAATAGCTCTAACCAGGTGTTGAATGGAGAGCAGTGAGAAGGAAAACCCTTGCTTTTTGCTGCTGGTGATGAGTTTCTGATCAGACAAAGCAGCACACACAGGGAATCAGTGAGCAGACTAGTGGAGGCCAGGAGCTGACCCATTAAATTAAATTTCTCCTGTATGGCAACTGGATGATCTCAGGAAGCTGTGTCAAGTGTCCCTGTACTTCTACAGTGGGTAACCATGTGTTTTCACACGATGAACAATGTTGAGCATTCAGCAAGCAGCATGAATGTGAATAAAGGTAAAGCTAAAGCCAAGTAAGATGCAGCAGTGTTGCTATATTGTCCAAATAAATTGATGTGGGTTGGTACAATGCTTACCAGTCTTGACTTCAAAATAATACTTTAGGTTTTGCTTCAATCTCCTGATGTTTAATTTCTGTCTTAAATTCCCCGTGTTTTTGTAATAACAAAAGAAGGAATTTTTGGAAGCTATCAGCTTTGACTGCTGCATGGAAGAACTTAAGAATATTGGTTATAAAGGTTCAAATATTAAAATATGGATGAAAGGAATCTCTGTGTGGTTTATGAAATTGCTGTTGGTTCATGACATGAATAGTTGGAAGTGATGAATGGTATTGCAAGAAACTTGAGTTTTATTCTGGTTGGTATATTTAAAAACATAAATGTTTTATTACACATTTTTATTCCCATTTACAAAGTATTTGCTTATTCTATGTGCTCTGTAATACAGTTTTTGCTTGCAATGGATATGGTTCCAGTCACTGATGTTGCTTTTTTTTCTGGTTTTCAGTTACACCAGCAGAGTTGTTTCCAATGGACTGAAGGCACAAATTAATAACCCAGAACTGAAAGTCAGAGGATTGGATCCACTCATCAGTAATTTAATTGATAAACTTCAGCACTTTAATCAAGTAAGTAACTTTCCAAGATAAAAGCATTGTGTTGCACAGGTGAAGGTAAAATTGCCAGGTGGAACTGCTCAGCATCTTATGGTTTCCAGGATTGTAGGCCTGAAATAGCCATGGGGTGGGCTTGTACTAAAGGCAACTGGAGATTCTGTTGTGCCAGCTGGGTTATGAACTCTAATGAGGCAAAATTATTTCCCTGAAGTTGCTCCACAGTTGTTGATTAACTGTTCTAGAGTCCACAGTTCCAGGAGGATAGAGGAACTCCTGTGCCCCACAGTTCACATGGAGCTTGTGACTACAGGTAGGTGTGCAAGTGCCTTTAGGAGTCCTGTGACATTCTTGAGTTGGAGGACTATCTCCTTGTTTGTGCAGCTTCATGTTTTTCACTGGTGTAGATATAAACAGCTCAAAACCATAACGAGTCTATAACAACTGCCCTGCACAGAATGCTGAGCTCAGGACAGAGAGTGCTCCAACATGAATTAACCCTGTGCCTTTGGAAACATTCCCTTGACAGGCCTTTTTCTCAAGCCCCTCCTAAAGGAAAGATAACCTAGCAGAGGGTTTGTCAGAGGCTTGATTAACCTGTGTCTGCCTCACTCATCTGTGTGATGTCCCTCAGATGTGCTTGCAGTCCTGTTGCATCTTCCCTGTTTGAAAGCTGAATGTCTGATTCCCTGATACTCCTGCTTCAGCACACCTCTTTGTGAGCTCTTAAAGCAGTGCCAGTCCAAACACACTGGAGCTAACAGATTTACTAGTGATTGATTTTCATTTAGAGCAGGCATGTTTTCTTGTCAGCTCGTAAGAATGCTTACAGCAGTGTGTTTGGAGGCAGAGGTGTTTGCACATTAGTCTGCTCGAATCTTTCACCATTAAAGAGTGATGGAGCATGGGGATATAAATAGTAGGAAACCACTGTGAAATTAAAGTCCACCTTTGTGGGTGGGGTGTGCAGGAAGAAAAATAATCTGCACAGGTAAAATGGGGGGAGGAATTGCTTCATCAGGATGTGAGAGGTTAAGACTGTGACTGGGAGTTGTGGTTTCATCTCCTGCTCCTGCAGAAGTACAATCCTCCTTTGCCTCTCATCAGCCACTGATGGTAAATCCATAATCTAACCAGTAATTAGCGTTTTTGTTAAATCTTGCCTGGCTCTAATGTTCTGTAGGCTGCAGTTTAGGGATTCTTTGTATCACACTGTTTGATTTAACTCACCGTGGGGGATTACAACAACCAGTCTGGTGTGGTACTTAGTATTACAGTGAAATAGGCATTATGTGGTCAGGTTGATGAAAAGGATACTTCATTATTTATCTGCCTTTGCATGTTATAAAGTAGAGTGTTAATTTACTTTATAAATATTAGATATATCCATCTGTGTAATAGTCTTCTATAAACACTGACAATAGGAAATAGGTAGAAATAGATTAAATTAAAAGTAGCTGTGTATAGGAAATTCTGTTTCTTTGTCTGCTGTAGAAAAATAAAATTCTGCATGGGCTCATAACGAGCTGCATACCAATTTTCTTAAGTTAAATGGCTTCAAAGAGCACTTTTTAGCCAGAAGAATAAAATCCAATTCTTGCCTCTTTCTGTAAGTTGGAAGTGTTGCTTTCTGGTGCTTCTAACTCTGTTTTAGGAGACTATGATCCATAAGTAAATGTAACTCCCATCAGATCGAGGTGCTTAGCAATAATAGATTCCAAGGGTGAAGGATTAAACAGAATACTGATTATTGCCCTAAGATGGTTCGTTCTTAAGTACTTGCAATAATACAAATTCCTTTGATCATAATTTTAGTAAGATTTCTTCAGAGATCAAAGCATCAAAGAAGTTGCTAAATATCTAAGGCTTTCACATACAACATCAAACATGTGTAGCTGTTTTCTGCTTCTTGAATTTTCATTTCAGTTGTGATATTATACAAATAAAAACTGACACCGAAAAGCCGATTAAATCAGGAGTTTAAAGTGTCATCAATAGTGTGTGTATAGACTGTAGAGTTTAGAGAATCCAATTACTTATTTTATGGGCAAATTGATTCTTTTCATTAAAATATTCTTCTTTTTCTTTATTTGAGGCAATACATGAGGTGAAATTTAAACAGTAGTAAAATAGGGTGTTATCCTTGTATCTTCTTAAGTGCTTCATATCTGCGACACCATTTTAAGCAGTACTTGCTCATTGCAGGCACAGAAGCAGTGCCAGAGAGGTGGGAAGTCTGGAGAGCAGAGAACAAAGCAATGCACAGAATGTCATCATAGGTGATTTGGTGTGTCTGGGCCCCAGTAATCTTCTGCCACTAAAGTCATATTGCTAAACTCCCCAGGAGAAAGCGTATTCTTGGATAAGAGAAAGTGCACTGAGATTTTTAAAGGAATAATGTTTCTGTCTCAACAAAAGGAGCTCCAGCCGTGCTGCATCTGTCCCTCAGGGAGCCTGGACCCGTTGGCTTTCTCTCCCTCCCTCTCTCTGTTTTGCAAAGGTGTGTGTGTATGTTTTTCAAATCAGAATAACCTGCTGCTAGGTCAGTTTGCTGAGGCTGTGGAGTGCTGTCAACTGCAGCTATGTTCAAATCAACAGGATTCATTTTTCTAAGTGATGTACCTTAGCTCAGCAATTCCTAATGATTTCTGGAGCAAATCTGATTGCTTTTGTCTTTGATAGGTCCTCTTCCACCCTCCACTGCTGGACTTCAGCTCTTCCTCAGCAGCCACTGCTGCAGCATCCTTTATCCTGCTGTGGACACAGCAGTGCTGCAGCAGGGCCAGTGGGGCTCTGTGAGCAGGAGTGGCTTGTCACTGGCCATGCAGGAGTAGCAAACTATTCACTCATTTAAACCCAAACCTGACACTCTTTGGTGTACAGCAACTCTTTCTTTGTTGGCTCCATATTATGACTTAGCCACAAATGTAAAAGCCTAATAACCATTGATCCCAAGTCCTGTGGACATGAATAAAAGTCTTGTCAATGTGTTGTTGTTCTAGTTGGTGCATCCCAGTGCATTACAAACAATCTGTATGCCAGTCCTCTTCCATTCCTGCCTGTCATTTAGGATGAAATGCCAGTTTGTTGGAGATTATAGCAGTTCCTCATTTTTTTCATCTGGGATTAAATCCTCACCACATACTTGTTGTCTTGTAAAAAATGATTATGCAAATAGCAGGCTATTTTATAACCACTTGGCAAACCCCAAAGTAAAGTGAAATTTAGAGAATATTATTCAACAATTACTGTTACTTGCATCCCTGGCAGATAAGGTAGTTGAAGGGTTTATTGTAGGTGCTGATTCACATATCAATAGAATTACTGAGCTACAATTTACAGTAACTTTTAGTAATGCAAAAACAGATCAAGTAAAGTCCCAGGTTGATTCTGAAAAAGTAGCAGTTAGAAATAACGTCTTTTCCTCCCGTGTTTTTGTGAATAGAGCAGATGTGAACTGCAACTGCTAATAAACACATAATCCCCCATTGCACTTTTTTTGAGTACTAGTTCTTGCCACATAATTGCAGTTAAATATGTTTTAATGTTTTTCCTCAGCATAATACTTTCCACAGTTCAAACACAAGCAGTTCTTAGGCCAAGGGTGAAAATACTGAAGGATCAATTGTGCTGAGAAGAAATGAGAATGTTGGGAAAAGTGAAAAAGCTGTGACTATAGCTTTGCTAGCAGGGCCACATCAACATTCTCAAAGGATTTTGATATAAGTATTATACAATTTAACTTATTTCTCTTTTGTCAGCCTAAATCTAATCTTGACAGATTTTGTGAATCAGTGTGTTTTGCTGTTGTCAGAGATGAATGCTTAGGGCATGGTTGTAGTTCAAGAAGACAATGCAGTATCCTAGTGCATAAAATGAGAATCATGTCAAAGCAAATCTTGTTGAATATGGACCCACGCATTTTATTATTTTTGCCCACCAGAGTCTCATGGATCTGCCAGCTGAACAAAGAAATGCATGTAACTTAATTCCTGTCAGATTTGTATACAAGGGATGCCATCAGAGCAAAGTTTGAAGCAATAGCACTGAGGTGTCTTCGTCTCAATAACATGAGCCAGCCATAATTTAATCTTGAATGTGAGTTTAATTGGGTTAGACAATAGAGAATAACACAATAAGTAATTTAAGTACTTCTTAATTTAGAAGTGTATATTTTTTAGACATCTATAAAATTTATTACATTATAGAGTTTTTATATGAGATTGAAGTGGAGACAAGTTGGTTTGATTTGTATCCAAATTTGTAACTGACTTGGACAAGCATTCAAAATCTTCTGTTCTTCATTTCATCCAGTGAAAACATGGGAGGAAAGGTAGTCATCTGACAAAGATTGTTGCTGTATTACTTCCACAATGCAACAGAGACTGTTGGTTCTTCAGTGCAGGTTTTGACTGTTCTGTGTCATATAAGTCTTGCAGGTTAACC
The DNA here is from genome assembly GCF_000695815.1 of Acanthisitta chloris. Lineage (NCBI taxonomy): Eukaryota > Metazoa > Chordata > Aves > Passeriformes > Acanthisittidae > Acanthisitta > Acanthisitta chloris. The sequence goes on along the minus strand of NW_008692854.1, from coordinate 86,168 downwards.
TTGCCTCAGCTTGTCTGCAGCTCAGGTACAAGAGAGATTTCCATGGAAGCAAACACTTCTGCAGCTGCGATGGTATTTTTTGAATTCACATCACTGTGAAGGCATTAACAGCCCTCACCACCTTCATCTCCCAATGCAAACAGCAGTGCTAATTGAATTAATACCATCGTTATTGGCTGGTTAATAAATAGCAGCAAAAAATGCATATACTTCAGGAAAATAATGAAGTTAATGAAACCTGAAACGACAATGTTTAAAGTCTTATAATGCCAGGAAAGAGCAAGTTAACTGTTTGTTTATTTTTTTTTATTTTCTGCTCTGCTGTATAAAAATTGTTCATCCCTATAGTCAAATAAACCATCATCTCAGATTCCTTCATCAGTTACACAGTTTGTTTCTCATCCTATTTTTTTTCAAAATTTTGGCCCTTATTAGATTCATGGGCTGTTTTTCTTGTTCCCTGCTAAGAGTTAGACATGTCTTTGCTTCCAGATATAGATGCTGAATGCTCAGCTCTGAGATAACTTATGATCTCTTCATAATCCATATGCAATGAAACAATACATCCCAATGCTTGAAACAATCCACTTTACTCCAAGACTGAGCATAATCTTTCTCTATGGTCTTCTCTTGTTGCTTTAAAGAACCTGGCAGATTTCTGTCATATGTAGTCCTTAGGATGTCATCTTTGAGTTCATAGTGTTTGGTTTTGTAAGATATTTTCACATTGTCAGTCAAAGTTGAGAAAATGCATCTGCTCTCTGTTGAGGGATTATTTTGTTTGGGAAAAATCAAAATGATGGAAGAGCCTTCTTCGCAAAGCAGCACATCACTCGGCATTGCATCTGGACATGGTGGTATTTAGCAGGCAGTACTGGGGGTGCTTCACTAGGAAATGCTTCTTGCAGTACAGGCTGTAGCTCTCAGGCAATTAAACAGGCTGTAGCTGGTGATTGCTGAGGAGCATTTATCTGTCAGGGCTGCCATTAGGAGGAGAAAAATGCACAAGAAATAAATTCCAATAGCAGGTTGGGGTATCTGAAGTCCATCAAAATCCTATACTGGTCTTAGGTTTCTGCAAACTGGTATTGTTTTGGGACCAGTAATTTGTGCCCCATCCCTGTTTCTGACTTAGACATCCCAGGTGAGGCTGCTGGAGTAAGGAGTTTGCAGGAGAAGGAGCAGGTACAGGTTTAGGCTGTGGACAGCTCATCTGGGCTCCTGTTGGAAAATACACAGACGTGGCCATGAAGGAAGAAAAACTCCCTCAGATTCCCTTTGTCTGTGTACTTGAGGGGTGGAGAGAAAAGCAGAGCAGCTGATAGTCAGTCATTGGGGCTGTTCACCTGGAGATGTGGGACCCGTTGTTCAGGGCTGGGCAGCTCTGGCACCAGGCTCTGTGCAGTGGTTTTCTTCTGTCAGATATCCTTATGTTTTAAAAAGAAAAGGAGTTTGGAATCTCTAATTTGGTTCTGCTATGGCATTAAAACTCCTATCAAATCCAGAAGTTTGTCCATGAATCAGACCAGGAGCACTTTCAGAACACTTTATAAGTCCAGACCCACTGAAAAAATGTCACTGGAACATTGTTTTCTGGAGAACATATGTTAACGTGGTAATTTATTGCTAATTGAGGTATATATCATCCCTGGCTCAAATCAGTGTACTTTTACTGGCCTGGGGTCTGCAGGTTATTTGTTTGGTCTTGTTAAATATAGTGACTTGAGATATAATTAAATAATTTTAATTAGAATTGAGAAATTACCTTTTAGTACTCAAACCAGCATCAAGATTTCAATAGAAACTGTAATCAAGTGAAATACTGTCTCCACTAAAGTGAAATTTAGCATTTTAAAATAAGACAAATCTGAATCTCAGTGTAAATCCAGCATATCTTATTATATGCTAGCAAATATATAATGCTAAAATGGCCTTTTATTATTCATGTGTTGTGTCTCAGAGTATGCCATGCTATTTGTCTTGCAAGCCTTCTCAGAAATTATTTGCCCAGATGGGCCATTGTATGTGTTTTGTTTTGCTCATTGCGGGAAATTAGTCTTAATAAATCAAAATCACATATTGAGTCACAGTAGTGACTTGAGCCAAGTGGGGAAGAGGAAGGGGAGAGCTACTGTTTCAATCTCGAAATGAGCCAAAGCGTTTTGCATGAAGAAAAACATCATTTGGAAAGAAGACTCCTATTTAAAAACAAAAATAAACACAGGGTTTGTCCTTTGACCTGAGTGCTGGGTTCTGGCTGCAGCTGATGAGTGAAACTTGAGCTGATGCTCACAGATGAGCTGAAAACTGTTTTGGGCCCTTGGTGTAATGGCTGTGAGTTGAGGGGAGGGTCAAGACCTGGAGGGATCTGCTTTGACCTGACCAGTGGAAGGCAGGATGGGAATACAGGGGCTGGTGTGAGCAGCCAAGGTCAGGCAGGAAGGTGAGGCAGGAGCAGGAGCATGAGGTGTCTGTGGGCATCTTGGGAGGGCTGGTCAGGCCCAGAAGTGTGGGATTGCTGCCTGGGGTGTGGAAGCAACAAAAAGGAAACTTCTGCACCACTGTTGGAAATTCTGTGGTTTCTTGCCACCCCAAGAGCAATGCATCACTCTGATAACTGCTCTCTTTGTGGCGTGTGGTGTTAGCCAAGCTGCATACTGTGTTAACTCTTCAGCAGCTGTTAGGAATCGTTACTGTTCTTGACCACCAGTGCCCACTTTGTGGGGGTTGGCAGAGAGAAGGACACAGATCTGACTGCTGAGTTAGCCTGTTTTGATGGCAATCGATTTTTTTACAGATAGAAAGTCAGTTGTCATCACTGAATTAATTCAGGTTGTCATACTGAAATTCTCTTTAATGTAAATACTTATTTTGTTCTTTTAACCCATTGTCTTTTTCTGACCACTCCAGTAATTGTAAGTCATATACACTGTTTAAATAATCATACTTAGTAGTGTGATTATGGTATTTACTTTTGATCTAATTCCTGAGGTACAATAGTGTGTTTATTTTTGGAGGTGGTAAGTTTAGCATAATAGGAAATGAAAGCAGAGATTTATGGGCTGATCATTGTTTTCTTTAGGGTAGAGTAAAGGTCTTCAAACAATTGATTGATCATTGGCCAAAGGCAAGAACAGGGTCATTTTCTTCTCCCTCTGTTCCACTACTGAAGGGAGGAGACAGGTAGAAAATGCAGTATAACAGAATAAAACTAAAGGCTACCTAAACTCCAGACAGTCTGTGAAGCTCAAGTGGAGCTGTACTGCTGGTGACAAATGGATTAATGCTACTGAAGTATTCTGCCACTTCCCAGCTAAAGCAAACAACCTGGTCCCTGCAGCATTTTGGGTTGCGTTGTAGCACAAGTTGATGAAACAGACCTGGACCTGAGAAGGCCCAGATCAGATGTGCCTCTGAGAGGTGTCCCTTACCTAGATGCCTGATGTGGCTGCCCAGTACCAGCCCCAGGTCTTTCCTGCACAACCCAGCAGCCAGCACCTGCAGCCCTCAGGTTTAGGCTGCTTAGCCCATTCCTCTGTGACAGCTTCATGTGAGATGGTTTATACTTGGCTGCCTGGGCAATAAGCCTTTTAGTATATCTCCTCAGTGTGTTTGTAATGTGTAGAAAGGCTAAAACCTGTCAATCAGTTTGGTGCCATATGTAGTCATGTACTTCTTGGAGAGCAAAATAAAGAGCTGATGGTAGGTGTGAGGTGAGGTTAGACAAACTTCCTGATGTTACTGTCCAGTCTCTAAAGGAGGAACGGGGACCACAAGCAAGCATCGGAGGGATGCTTGATCTGCATTCCTCTTCTGTCAGTGTCCTTTCCCTTACACTCTGGAATTTAGAAGACAAGCCTGAATATTGGAGGCAGGCCATGCCAGGAATAGCTTTTCTCTTCTGCTTAGGGAAACATTCACAAGTAATTAGTAAATAGGAAAGACTAAAGGAAACAGTCCTCTTGTTTCAGGCAGAACTGCTGCTGTCAAATAGCATTGTTTGTCAATTTAAAGGCATTCAGTCTTACAATATACCTGTTTTGCTTCTGACACTGTCTTACATTGTTTTGGTGTTGCACATAGTACTTGTAAAGGTTCAAGTATATCACATCTCACACATCCCAGAGCCATTCTGAGTGTAGTTCAAACTGAGAAGAGATCTAGGATATCAGACTCCTATTTTCCTCATCTCCTCATGAACTCTTCTGCCAAGCTGCAATCACATGCAGGCTGGGAGGTTTCTGCCATGATGTCACTGAGACATCTCTCCCTTTTTCCAGCTTTCAAGTGTAGCTGTTCCCAGTCTCAGGGACACACTTCTCCATTAGTATCATTCTGTGTCGCTGACAGCTTGTTTTCTCCATTACAAAAGCTTGATCCTGTACATTCATGTCTCTTGTCAGAATTCTCACAATGAACTTCCCATCAGATACCAAAGGCTGAATCTTACCTGCCTGCTTGCTAACAGTGACAGGAAGAAAACTTCTCCAGTAGGGAGAATTTATTTGTAACTGTTGGTTTCTTAATCTTCATCTTCTTGCTTTTGCATCAGGGCATGGAGATGTGCAAAGGATATAAGTTCAGCAAATAACAAAAGAAGTTTAGTGGGAACCTTACAAATCCTATGGCACTCTAGTTTTCTCTGTTACTTTTATGAGCATTAGTCAGTCTTTAGGTTCCTTACTTTTTTACTGGCCTTTCTTACCCATATTGAAATGTTTTGTTCCTGAAAATCAGCCTCCTTTAAGTCAATTTAAAAATAATTAAGTTAGCCATATTATTTAAAGGCACCATAAACTGAGAGTATCAGCTGATTTCATTGTATTCCAGACAGTCTGTGCAGTTTGCTTCTAACTCAGTTCCATCCTGTGCAGGTACAAGGCCAGCGTATAGGCTTAAGAGGAAAACTTAGCAAGGAATGGAAAGGAATTTCTTAGGTCATAGGATACTATGGCATAGTTTCCCATTAACATTGTTCTGTCTGGATTGTTAGGGATGGTAAAAATCAGGTGAAGTTATACCAGTAACAGGTTAAATGCACCAGTGTGCTGTAAGGAACCAAACTCCACACAAAGCTGAAGAAGATGGACCGAGTGTCAGGGAAACACACAGGGAATTCATCTTTAAGGAAGGTTAAAATTCACCTTCAAATAGTGATGTCCTGCAAGCCTGTTGTTCTGTCACTTGGCCTACGTGTACTGTCCTGAACAGGAGCAGAAATTGCTTGTGTGACACCTGAAAGCAAATAGCCATGACCCAGGCCTGAGCATTGGGCAGTGCTTGGAGCAGACAGCTGCAGTGCCTGGCACATGAACCCTTAATGCTTGTGGGAATGCTTTTTTATGGCTCTAGGAGCACTTTCTCCAAGCTGCATGACACTAAGATCAGCTGAGACCTGAGATTCACAAGAGCTGGAGACTTGTGAAGTGTTATTTCATGAAGTAACAGATTTTCCTGGTCCTACAAGAGCTTGAGGGGCACAGAAGCCCTGTCTGCCCAAATGGTACTGCACAGTGACTGGGCAAGTAGCCCCAGCTGTGATGTGGCAGTAGTCTGGTGTTAGCTCAGCACAGACTGAGACCCAAAGCTTTCTGTTAGTGTTCAGTCACCATACAGAAAGTTGGCGTGTTTGTTTGAGGTACAGTGTTCACCAGACTCTTCCCACTGTGCCTTTCCAGGATGATACTTTGAGAGGTGACTTTTTATCACTACAATACCCAGTACTCAGGAGGTGAAATGCTGGGAGAGGTAATGATAGGAAAACACTGTGCACCTGTGGCTTTAAATGGCACAGTTGAGTTGTGGCATTCCTCAGAGGCCTTCTCTAAAAGTCTAGGTCCAACACTGTATGCACTGGCTTACATGGTGCTTAAATGACAAAATGCAGAGAGCCCCCAGAGCACTGATGCTAAGGGCTGTCATAAGTAAGTCAATTGAGATTAATGATTTTTTTTCAAAATGCATTAGGAATAAGACTATTTTTAGTGGCATATATTTTAATTCTGTGTCTTCTATCGTCCTCTACCATCATTTACCAGGGTATAAAAGTTACCAGAAAGTAATAGATAATTTGAGATTGGAAAGGACAATCTGGAGACAATCTGGCTCAACATTCTGTTGAAAGCAAGGCCTTAGATTAGGTTATCCAGGGCCCTGTAAAACCAAGGAGATTCCATCTATTCTGTGGTGCCCCTGTGCTTTGTGTTTGCTTGCTTGCTTATCTCTATGAAAATAAGTACACTAGTCTTAAATGCCTCACTTCTTCCTGTTTATTGTGTTCTCAAGGTCCAGCTTGAATTAGTAGACAATAGTTTTTGGGCACGGAATAGGCACTTTATACCTTTTTACACTTGAAATATGTTCCAGTGTATAAAACAAGAGCAGTTTGTAATAGCTCAGCAGTGGGATACGTGGAAATTCCTGCTTCCTATAGGAAAACATCCAAAGGAAATGACAACCAAAGCAAGCAGTATGTCTCCACATCTTGCATGAAGCAAATTCTTGTTGCAAGTCCATCCTGCCTGGATTACCACCAGTGAGGTGGACATAAATAAATGGAGAGTACTGGTTAAGCAGCAACCACCTCACTTGCAGAGTGCAGAATTTGCATACACTGACTGCCTGGAAGGAAATTTACTGTGCACATGGTGCTGGTAAAAGCCTGGGGTATTCCAGTGCGGAACCATTTGCTCATTACTGTGCTTTTGAATAGCAATGAGGTGTGTGCAAAGAGTCTGTGTGCCACAGCTCCACTGCGTTTGCAAACGTATCCAACTCCTGAGCACAGATGGGACTTCTACCTTTAATTGTGATCTCATGGCAGAAAATTCTACTTAAAGGTTTGAGCTCTGTAGTCCTGAAAACATCCAGGCCCTCAGTTTCTATACCCCTAACCACCTCAGGCTTTGGCTAGCTGAAGTGTCTTGCATTGCAAATATGATTTATTTACTATGCACTGTTTAGTGACACCTCCAATCTATCCTGCTTCCTGGGACTGTATGCATTTTAAATGAGATAATACATTTATTTCACTTGCCTTTTTCATGCATCTGAAATGAGCCTGTGCCTCAGTGCAGTTACGTGGGAGTGGGTCTATTTGGGGCTGAGTATTCCCAGTCCCAGATGTCGTGGATGAACTTGTCATTATGCAGAACAGTCACCCAGGAGAGCACCGATTCACTTCACAAAATGGGTAGCCTTGGTGTTGCCTTAACACTGATAGCAAAGTGAGAAATAAGAGGCAGTGGATAAGGCAGTGCCATTTCACATGTAGAAACTGCACACTTTCATCACTGTTCTCTCAAGCTCACTTCTGAGCTGTGCAAAGACACCAGGCTTCACTCTGGAGGAAAGTCATCCCATGGAGTGTCTGTTACCATGTAAGTCTCATGCAGGCACTTCTCCCTACTCCAAAGACTTGAGGGTTGCCAGTATTCAGCAAGCATGAGCCGCTCACAAACAACTGAGGAAGGTACCTGCCATGCTGCAAGACAGAAATTGGGTTATCTGCCTCTTACAGCAACTAGGAGCTCACAAAAGTTAATGTAGAAACATTGGTGAGTGTTTACAAAGGGTAAAACTGGTCTAGCAAAGCAAACAAGACCCAGCATGTATAAGTGTGCTCAAGCCCATAATCAATCTTTACATGTCCCTAACTTTAAAGATGTAAATAATTCCACTGGCTATTCACACTGTGTGTAATCACAATTGTATGTGTGCACGAGTGAAGGCCATGCTCAAAGAGGCCTGGTGTAAGCCTCCTCAGGTTAAATTCTTTGTATAATTGTTGGAGAATCAAACTCCTTCTTTGAGAGGGTAAGTCAGAATCTCGACATAAGGCCTTTTTTCCAGACCACCCTTCTCCATTAAGAAAGGGAATTTAGGGAGGGTCTTCCAGCAGGAGTTGCAGTAATCTTTGCCAGTCTGTTTTCACTTGGCATCCCAGTCTTCTCCTCAGCAGAAGCCTTTGTTCAGTCTGTCATTTAAACACACAGGTTGCTCAGCCATTCTGTATGGGTACCTGTGAAGAAGTGTGTGCTTTATCAATGCTTTCGTGCACGGGTGTTTGTGTTTCAGTGTGCACAGCACATCACACCCCAAAGAGACAGGGGTAACAGCCTTGAACTGTTTTGAAGCAACCACAATGTGTCCTCAGTCTTACACAATTCAGTCACATCTGAAGATGAATTTGTGCTGGCCTCTACATGCTCTTAACAGGTGTAACTGTAAAAAAAAGAAACTGGTGTACACATTCTGTTGTTTCCAACATTTGAAAAAGAAGGGTTCAAGCTCTAATTTATGAATAATTCTGATATGTAAGATAATTTTTAGATGTGATGAGATCTTTTCCACAGTTGTGAAAATACATCTAATAACCAATACAAACGGATTCAAGGGTAGTCAAATTTGAACACACCTTTAAATAGCCAGAAGCAAGTAGCTAGAACACAACCTGCTGATAGAACAGATGTAATGTTTGTAATGCTGCCATATGTCCAGATATGTATCATCAGCCTTGCAAGCAATCAGAAAGTGCTCAGCCTCATTTCTTGTCTGCTTTCAGTACGTATAAGAGGAGCCTCTCACAGCAGAGTTTTTCAAAATGACATGTTCATGGGAGTGAACTGGCAGACAAACAATGTCATTATTGGATAATATGATGAAATATGACTTGTGCTTCACTGCAGCAAAATGACGCTGAACCATATTTGATGTGGCATTTGAAATTAGAGAATCTAATAATATTAAATGGATTTCAGAAGGGTAAATGGAGAGCTTGAGATTTGTCTTTCTTAAGCCATATAATTGGGGCTGGATGAAGTCATAAAGAGAGGGGAGAGGGCTGGGGCCATGGTGAGCTACAGGCACTTCGAACCCCTTGATGAAGGTGACCATTTGTGCCATCACTCAAATAAAAGTTTAATATTAAAGAGCTGTGTTGCATGAAGTTCTGGTCTCAAGGGTAATTCTGAGTCATGCAGCACAATACAGAAGTTCTAACTGAGGTGTGTAAAATTAATCACTTTAAGTATTAAAGTTCAATTTTGGACTTCATTTAGGGTGTTTATGAACCATATGAAGCAATATTATACTATCTTATTATAAAGATTATTTCAGTTATTGGTTAAAATACATTTGGAGATTTTTTTTCATCTAGCTTTGCTAATCACTTCCAAGCACTTGGTAGACTACAAATTGCACACCAGTTACCAGGCATGTAGAGTACTTTTTGTGCTGCTAGTATGATATATTGACTAATAAATCCAAACAAAACATAATAAATTGCTGCTTAATTCTGAGACAGTCAAGCAAAACTAAATGTATTGCATTTATTTTGAAAACGTGAATAATTGCTTTTTGAAATAAGAAGTTTCTGTTTAGCTCCTAAGTGTAATGGTAAAGCCAGAAAGTCATGAGTGCACGTTCAGGAAATGGGATTAACTGGTCATAAAGCATCTCAGTGCAATGGCAAAGGAAAAGTGCTTTACAGTTTCAAAGGTAACAAAAGTAAGAAAAGAAAAATATTAATGAGAAGGAAGGAGAAATTATGACATTTCAAACTCAAGAAGAAAAGCTAAAGGTGTAATGTCAAACCTGTGACAGGAGGGGCCAAGAACAGTAAGGCAGGGCCTTATCTTGCACCCTGGGGTGTACTGTTGGATTGCAAGGAATCAATAAGGAGGTAGAAAGTAGCTCTCTGCACCACATCAATTCCAGTTAATGCTGTGAAATTTTTGGCTTTGTTCTTTGTGGAAGCCAAAGCTGTCCTGCCTGTCTGCTTATCAGCCTGCTCCTCCAGCAACATTTGAGAGTGATCAAGTCCAACCACATTTCCACAGCCAGTTTTATCTGTGCAGGAAGTTTCTCTCCTTCCCCATTCCTCCTGTTTCAGGAGGTTTTGGACTACACTGACATGTCAGCACATATGGCAGCTTGATTCCTGAGAAAAGATTCTTGGAAGAAATGCCTGAGAGCGATGCACTGAGCATGTAAATGGGGGCAAGGGATGCAGGGCATTGTGCTGTGCTTGGGAATCACCTGTGTGCAGGGTTTCAGCTGTGGCTCTGGCCTCGTGCACTTTTGATTAAGCCAGCTCAGTTTTGTGTGTGAATGGGGTTTTTTATCCGTTCAGGCAGAGAACAACTTGAATGTCTGTAATCTAGGTTGAGCTAAAACAGTTCTATATGAACTGTCTAGCTGGAGTTAACCTGGTGAGCAGGAGTTAAAGTGTGTGCAGTCGCCCTGCAGGCTGCTGTTAGGCTCGTGGCAATTTCAGAGGGATCATATGATCAAATGCATTAGTTCTTTCTGACTGGTACACAGAGAAAGAACATGATTATTTGCTGGAGCCTCAAATCCAATGAAATTCTGGCCTGTGGAGAATACCCAAGGAGATTGGTTGCATCCTAGGGAAGATTTTAGCCACCTTTTCTGTGGGGGATTGGGAAGTGGTCTAAAAAGAGCAAGTCTGTTCTGATCTGTAGTAGCAATATGGTCTGGGTCCCAGAGAATGTCCCTAGTATGATCTTGCTGTGGGGTAAAAATGGCTGTGTGTAGACTATAGAGGATGAGGGAAAGCACCAGCTCTCCTACTTTCTTTTTTTCTCTCCTGTCCCTTCCTTCTTCTCAGTCCCTGCTGTAAATGAAATGTTTAATTTTGCCCGTGGTAAGTGGGTGAGAGGAGCAGGGTGGAGCAGAAGCCCCGTGTGTGTGAAGCAGGCCATATGCTTGTGGGGGTGTGGGCGAGTGTGTGGACATGCTTCTCCAGGGAAGATTCAAGTGGGATGAAATTGCAGTTTGTAGAGGCTGCAGTTCAGGGATGTGGTAATTCATTGCAAACCCCAGAATTCAGGTCAATCTCAGCATCGCATCCCAAGCCGTTTCATAGCATCCCTTTGTTCTGGTTGTGTCAACCATTCAAAGTGGTCAATAATACAAGTTGAGGCAAGGTGAAACCTCAGGGTATGTCAGAGGGAAGAGCAGCAAAAGAGAGATTTAGCAAATTCATGGTTAGTCCCTGGCTTCTACTTTGGATTCAGATTAAACCCTTGGCTGTCACAGCTACAAGCACATGACAGTTATATTGCTGCAGTTAAATCAAGCAAGTTTCTTCCACCATTTTGCAAGCCCCATAAGGAGGTGGGAGAGGACAGGGTTAGTCTAGATCCTGAAGAGGAAGGTGGCATTGATTTCTTACAGAACACAAAATCCTGAGAATTCGAGCTTGCTGTATCTTCACTTCCCAGTCTAGGACTAAACAGAAAATAGCAACATGAGCCCTGGAAACATGATACTGATGGAAAATTTGTCCTTTTCCTCCCAGTCCTTCCCTCCCTGCAAAATACCCTTTACCACCTACGAGTCCAGAGTGCTTGGTGGCAGTTCAGTCTGTGATTTTAGGATGCTGTTCCTTAATGTGGCTTTATACAAAGTTTTAGATGTGACAGAAATCAGATGAAATATCTACAACAGCTTGAACATGCTTCCCTCGTATCTGGACTTTGGTAGCTCTCAGAAAACTGTCAGCTGTAACCTGCTGCATTGATGTGTATGTATGTGTGTATGTCTACACATCATTTTGAGCATTACAAATTGGAACCAGCAGAATCAAAAGCTGGTTGATCAATTGGATGCTCATGTGCCACTGAAAACTTTTTCACTAGGTATAGTTACCTGTGACTCTCATATCAGTGTGATTTCTTCTTCCCCTGTCTTTGAAAGAAAAGAAGTTGATGGATAACTACAAAATACCTCTTTCTGTCATCTGCTATGCTTAGTTCCCACCCATAGTGTTCACTCTGGACAGCAGTGTGTCCCATCAGGAATCCTCTGGGCCCACTGCACTTACATGTTTGGTGCTTGATCCTTAGAAGATATCTTATCCCTTCCACTCTGCCCTCTGCTCATCTTCACTTGTAGTTTGTAATAACTATTATTTCCAATTCTAGGTAAGACAACATCCTCTCTTGAGGGTTTCTAAGCTCACTGAGTGTTTTGGCTGGATGTCACTTTTTGAAGCACTGCTCTAATCCGAGACAAAAGTCTTAGCTGCATCTGATGGAGTTACTCAGGTTGATTTGTTGTCAGGATATTATTGTAGCTCCTGCCTAAGGTCAAGATTGTCTGTTCGGGTTCTTAGATTAAAACACAACTTCTTGAACATAGTTTGCCAAGGTTATGTGAACCTACATCTATAGAGACACTCTGTTGTACATAGCTGTGGCAGACAAAAGGTCTTGGCTCTTAGCTGCTCTCTGCACATAGACTAGGAGGGAGCAATTCCTCCTCCTCCTCCAAAGCAGCTGCTGAGGTCTGAGTATTTCTTTGTGAGTACTGTTGGAATTAATAGGCACACCGCAAGTGCTCTGCACGTCACAGTGTGATGACTCAGCATAACTGGCCTTATGGCATTTTAATACAAGGTAGTGGTTCTTTTCAGTCTGCCTGCAAGAATTTATGTTGTTGGGTGTTTTGGGATGCCAAGTTTCTAAAAACATTTGTGACTTGAAACTTTACACCCGTAAAGTATGACCTTTACAAAGATGCAGGTCTGAAAAGGATTTTCTCTCCTTGATATCTATCTCTTTCAGGCCTCTTGGGAGTTTTTTAGACACACTTATTGTTCTGGATTATTTTAATTAAAAAAGTGTAGAGGGCTACACATTAATTCCTTGCTATTCTCTGTTGGCCTGCCCTATTCGATATTCATTGTGCAGTAAGATTGTACTATTTAAATTTGTGTCTATGCAGCATCCCTTGAGCTGGTTCCTCTCCAAAAATGAGAATTATGTGGCTAATTTTGTGAGGTATCTTTAAATAGAGGCATCTTGCAGCTCATTATTTTCTTTGAACATGAAGGTTCCCTTCAGTCTCTCCTCAGACTCTAAGGGTATGACTTCAGGCAGATGAACAGCTTTCAAGCTGAAGGGTTAGGTGGTTGGGTTGGTCTTTTTTTTTTCCTCTCTCTCTCATCATTGCAGAAATGTGGAACTGTTGTTGTTGTTAGAAAGCAGATAATCTTTTATACTTGCAAGTTCTTTGTGTTCTTTTAGTAACAATTGGAAAAGCTAGAAAGAGGGGAAATGGTTGCAGCAGAAATAACAGGCAAAGTTCACTGTTCAAAATGCTGCTCCCATGGCAGGGGGACTTAGGAATAAGATGGGGCATGAGAACAATTTTGGTTCCAGAAAACAGCTCAAAAAGTGCCTCCTTTGTACATACCTAATAGGAGATACCAAAATGTTCATTTTAATCACTGTTTCATTGGAAGCTACATGTACATGACATGATACATTGAAACATTCAGAATTCTCAAAAGTTGCACTGATTTTCTTGTATCTCGTGTTTTTGAACGTGCCTCTGGGTACTAAGATAGAGGCTTAGGACATGTAGATGCCAGAGCCCCAAACTAAATGCTGGTAGTTTGAGCTCCTTTGGGTTTAGAATTACACTTCTTTAGAAAAGAGTTGTTTTCAGTCACTCTGAAAGTCAGAGCCATGTATTTGATAGAAAGAAAGAAGAAAAATTCAAACCTGCTGTAATTACATTTTGGGTGTTGCTGACATTTGACAAGTTTGCCATTGCAGATTAATGGCAAAGGTAAAGAGTCAGAGAAGAGATGAAACAGGGATAGAAAACTGCCTCACAAAAGGAGGCAAAAGGTTAGTGTAAAATATAAAGAGAAAAAAAAAAGAAACAAAAACCCTTTTCAAGTGGAGGAAAAGCTCTAAGTTTTGATGAATGAACTGCCAAAGTTCCAGGAGTTCATGCTGCTAAACATGCCCAGGTTGGGAATACAGGTCGGAGCTCTCTGTCGTGTCTGCACCTACAGCTCTCTATTAGAAATCTTGTGAAAACAGGTTTCCTCATGACGTTTCAGTACCTCTGGTTCTGGCACTGGTCCAGCAGCAGGAAACACCATAGGGGCATTGGGAACATACGTTACCTATGTGCTAATTTTATTGTTCTAGATTTGTCAGCTTCCTTCGCGTTTTTGGGAATCATTTGGCACATCCTAGTGGAACAGGGATCTTTTTAGGGTGCATTGGTATCGAAGCCTTATAATGAGACCTGTTTCACATAATATATTGTTTGTCCTAGGAAAAGGAAATGCTTCAGAGAAATATATAGTTCTGTAAAAAGGGGTGTTCCTTCCTTATTTTGGGTAGCTATTGTTCTATTAATCATGCAGTGCCCACCCTTTGCACTGATCACTGACTGTCAGCTCCCATTCCCTTGTGGGACTGGAGGGGCTAAAGTGTGTAAAGGGCCTGAAGTGTCTATCTGTGTCCCACAGAGAGGAGAAAAGTCATGTCAGAGAAACAGTGCTTTCCTCCAGCACCATGTTCTGTGGGAGAGAGGTTAGGGTGGCCTGACACAAAAACTCCCTTCTCCTACTGTCCATTCCTCAGGACAGACATATGTCCTACATTAAGGTATACAAGGTACTTTTAAACATACTGTGTGGAAGGTGTATAAACTGGTATGAAAAGAGATGAAGAGGAAATACAAAGCCTCAGCTGAAGCAGTTTCACCCTTTGAAGACTGTGCTGTCAAATGGTAAATGCTGTTAAATGTAAACAAAGCAAACTCTCTAATTAGAATTTTTCTAATCCATACAGAACTAGTTTATCTTTCCCAGTCCCTGAGAAGGGCTGAATAGGTTAATAGTGAGATTTATCATCACCACAACTTGTGATGCTGCTGCTGATTATTATTATTATTATTATTATTTTAAAAAATTCATACACTCAGAGAATGTTAAGGAGTTGGAATGGACACACGACACCTCTCACTAGACCAGGTTGTTTGAAGCTTTATCCAACCTGACTTTGAACACTGGCAGGGCTGGGGCAGCCACAGCCTCCCTGGGCAACCTGTCCCAGTGCCTCACCACCCTCACAGGGAAAACTTTTTCTTAGTGTCTAATCTAAATTTCTCCTCTTTCAATTTGTACTCATTACTCTTTGTCCTGTCAGTACAGTTCCTAACAAAGAGTCTCTTTCCAGCTTCCCTCTAGGCAAACCTGACTTTGAACACTGGCAGGGCTGGGGCAGCCACAGCCTCCCTGGGCAACCTGTCCCAGTGCCTCACCACCCTCACAGGGAAAACTTTTTCTTAGTGTCTAATCTAAATTTCTCCTCTTTCAATTTGTACTCATTACTCTTTGTCCTGTCAGTACAGTTCCTAACAAAGAGTCTCTTTCCAGCTTCCCTCTAGGCACCTTCAGATACTGGAAGGTGAGACCCCCATCCCATGCAACCTTCTCTTCTCCAGGCCTCAACTTTCTCAACCTGTCTTCATAGGGAAGGTGCTCCAGTCCTCTTGTCAACTTTGTGGCTCCTCTGGACTTGTTCCAACAGTTCCATGTCCTTCTTACTCCACAGCAGCTTGCTGAGGCAGAGCTGGTAGCAGCTCATTCACTAGCCACGTGATAAGTCTGGGCACTCAATATCCTGACTTCTTTTTAGAAAAACATTCATTTATTTCATAACGAGTGTCTTTCACAGCATTCAGCTTGAGGAAAGCAGCCTTGCAGGAATTGGGGCAGTCAAGTGGAAGCAAAGGATGATTATGTGGCAGAGATGGAGAAGTTTTCAGAGTGGATATTGAAGACAAATGAGAACTCAGTTCTAATTTCCATCTTGGAGACAAACCCCTGGTGTTCCCAAGGACATGTCTCTCCTTCACAGTATTCCCTGTTCTGTAAGAGACAAACAGTACCTTCCTGTGGCATTACTAGGGTGAGTGATCATGAAGGACCAGCTGCTACACAGAAGGAGTGCTGGAGATGCTCAGGCAGTGAGGGCTGTCCTGCTGATGTGGCTGGTCAGAGCACCAGCTGTCACACACATGAGAATTCATCACAGGACTCCTTTATGCCACAGCTCAAAATCTCTCACCGTGTTTGCATTAGGCTGAATGTGTAACAGCCTTACCAGTAGTGAGTATAAGTTGATGGCATCCTTAGGACTCCTGGGAGCAAGGAACACAACACCAATGCAATGGAAGTGTAACTTCCCTTCTTCCTATGGGATGCTGGGGACAAGACTTTTAGTGTTGATGGGCAGAATGTTATAGCAACAAGGCAGTAGAGGTTTGTATGGCTGAAATCTGAGACATTCCAAAAGTGTAAACAGATTTCTTGGGAGTTTGATTATCTCTGCTCAGGTAAAATGGGATTTTTATAAATTTGTCTAGAGGCTTGTCAAATACATATAACTTCAGACTAACTGAAGGCTTTTGAAAGAAGTAAGTTGGATAAAAAGCTATAAGCAAAAATAGTCAAGAGTAAATAGAGAATTAAGGATCATCATTTTTCACAGGAGTATCATTAGATCATTTGTTGGAAATGCAATTGAAGCAAAGGATAATACGTTCATTGGAAAGACAGCTGCCTTTATTCTTGGGTTAGAAAGCAATAGTGGGCACTGTGATGGATTAGGAGCACTGGACTGGGAAGATGAGAGGACATATGTTTCACAGAAATCACCTTTTCTTTGCCAGAATTTCTGACCTTGAAAATTCTAAGCTATTTTCCTTGAAAACTGGGGATTAGAGGAGTAATTGCAACTTCCTAATTTACACTGTGCTGTGATATCCTCTGGACCATTTGAGGAGGGGCTATTTGTACTGCCTGTTTATTGTCTTTTAGTATTTCATAATCCCATTGTTTTCAAATGTTTCTTCTTAAGAAAACTTACTTTGAAACACAAATTTATTTAGAGAAAAATGTCCCTTGAACATTAAGCAAATTTACCTTCAGTTCAAGATACTTCCCCATCTCAGTTTTCTCTTAACAACAACAGATTCAGCAGCAGTTAAAGATAGAAGAGAATTTGTTTTTAAATGGTGCAGATAGAAAGAACAGTGTACAGTGGCTGTTCTGTGTACATAACATACCTTTAGCACTAGGATATATATTTAAAAGACAGCACTGGGATTCTTCTGTGCTGTCTATACCTGAAAAAACTGAAACTGAAGGGCATCTGTCGGCATGGATAATGTTAAGGATAGATGGTGGTAATTAATGCTTGTTGCAGGAAACGTGCTAAGCTGAAGAATTTAACTGAAAACCTTTTGATCTTTTTTGTTCTAGGCAGATAGGAAGTAGAAATAAGTGAGTGGTATCTTGAAATGCCATTCAAAACTATTTATTTTGTACAATGTCTGTCTATCAGGCAAAATCATCTCGTAACGCTTTGGACTATGGAAGTATATGTTAGCAAATAAATTTTGTTAGCATCAGGAAGACAGATCTCATTCATTATCTCGACAAATATAAATGAAGCCTGATAATGTTAACTAAGTTCATTATTATACAGAATCTGTTCTTTAAAATGTACTTTTGATTTACTTTTCTAAGCCAGCTTGTTCTTAACTACCTTCAGGAATGGTAGTAATGGATTCATAGAACATTTTTCATGTTCTGAGCACTTTACCTTGGTGAGCAGTACAATACCTACCCCAGGTCAGTGAGCTCAGCCTGCAGTGAGGTGTCCATCCTCCCTTAGTGCCACGTTAGTTGGCACCTTCAGGGCCAGTTGGGTTTGTAGAGGAGGAGCAGGAGCTCTCTGGATCCTTGTCAGGGACTGTTTGGTTTGTAGAGGAGGAGCAGGAACTCTCTGGATCCCTCCCAGGGAGCTCAGTGACCTGAGGGTTGACCTGCAGTGCATCACAGCTCTGCATAAGGCCCTTTATGTATGTTTGCATGGGGACCTTGAACCAATTGACAGCTATCCCAGGGTCAGAGGTTAATTCTAGCTGGCAGTCCTTTGCTTCTCCAGAGGTTATAGTATAGCAAAGAAATTGCTGCTCTCTCTTTTTTACTCCCTTTAATCAAGGCCACTTCCATACTAATGGATCCTGTGCAGGAAAGTTCAGCTTTGTGCAGCTGTTCCTGCACAGACCAATCCTGCTTTGCACAGGAGTGTGAAGCTGCTGAAGCTGTTCCTGATTGCAGTGGAGGAAACACAGCCTGGAATTTCATACCATTTTAAAATCAACACACTGCAATTGATAAAGCAACATTTAGGGTATTTTAGCTGACAGATTAAATTGCAGTGTAAAGCAAACTGGGTAGTACTTGAACACAGACTGATTTACCCTTCACCAGCAGAGCTCATTAATTCATGTTGGATCCAAGCTGTTATGGCTGTGGTGTACCTACTGAAGGAGATTTTATCATGTGCTGTTTAGTGTTGTCACTCTGCTTGTTCACAGCAGAACCTGAGTTACTTAAGATTTGAATTGGATGTAACAGGAGCAGAAACATAAACTTAGCAACTGTATTTACATGTATTGCACCTTCACTTGCTTCAGTTGTAATTGTGTTTTATTAGGTAGCCTAATAAAACACATTGTTTGTTATTAGGTATGCTAATAAAAGAGGAGCCAAGACAAATCTTGCTAGAAGCAAATGCTAAGCAAAGCTGATCTGTGTGTTCTTGCTTAGATGGTTTCTAATGGCTATGTCAAATACCTAAGCTAATTGCACATCCCATTTAGAGTATCCTTAGAAACAAGGACTCTGCTCATTTGATCTGTTGCTTTCTAGGCCTGGTTAGAGGAAGGTGTTTCACTCCATTCTTTTCAGCAAAGGACTTAAAATAGTCTTAATTTCCATCAGTGGCTGGGGTGGGATGAAGCATCTGCATAACAGTAAAGGAGATGCTGAAGTGCTTCAATGCTAATTCATTACCTGATCCAGATAGCCCTAAAAACCTACATGGATTTCCAAGGACATTTGATCCTAGATGTGTTACATAAAAGCAAAATGTAAGCCAGCTGTAATATGGTTAAAAGAGATTGGTGGCAGAAAAGAATACCACGTGGAGGGGGTTTAAAGTTTAAATCATGATCAGTAAAAGGAAGCATACTCACAGAGGTGAGCAGAGGCTCCCTCCAGTGCTTAGAATTGTGATGCTTAACCCTTCCTAATCTTTTAAAGTTCCTAACAAGGCACGAATGTCTTAAAGGAGCAGGCAGGTTTTCCTGCAAGCATTCAGTCTGGTTATAGTTTGTCACTAGTGCTTTCAGCACTTTGAACCTTCCAAGTTGCCTGCACATGACCCACAACAAAGTTTATCTTCTGACCAACTTACTGAGTGACTTACTGACTGCTTCTTAAAAAATTATAATCAGCAACTTTTTTCTAAGAAACGTTTCATGTTTCAAATAAATCAGTTCCTGAAACAAGCTCTGATATCTTTCAGGCATGCTTTCTTCGTGTCAGCGAGGATCAGCTGCTGTTTGCATCGCTTTGAACTCTTGCTTTGATAAAATTGCGTTCGGCATTTATCATTCTTCCATCAGAGTCAAGTTTCTTTTTGGTTTAGATTTTTAGTATTACTTAAATGTTAAGATCCATCTAAATAATGTCCATAATTCCATCAGTAAAACAGGAAAGAAATTTTTCTTGTGTTTACCTCATATGAATGTTATGAAGATCATTTTGTTAATGTTTGTAATTAATTTTGAACTTAGAGTCACTTCAGATGTTATTCTTCCATCAGAGTCAAGTTTCTTTTTGGTTTAGATTTTTAGTATTACTTAAATGTTAAGATCCATCTAAATAATGTCCATAATTCCATCAGTAAAACAGGAAAGAAATTTTTCTTGTGTTTACCTCATATGAATGTTATGAAGATCATTTTGTTAATGTTTGTAATTAATTTTGAACTTAGAGTCACTTCAGATGTTTTCATCTCTTTGATTCAGGAATGCTATTAAAGGCTGATTTTAGTCCTTTTTAGTGTCCACAGGATCCTTATATAGTTTGGTAGAGGAAGAGGAATTTGAGGAGAGATTCAGAGCCCTTCGGGTTAGGTTCATGCTTTGGTACCTCCCTGTGAGGAAGGAGCTGCTCTCTCCTTTGGCTGCATCAGTACCTTCATGTTCACGAGCAACTCCTGTCTTAGGTGCCTTTAGAGCACCCAAACAAAGACTCAAATCCTCACTGAGACATTTAGTATCATTAAGTATTAAACCATCTTACACATGCAGAAGTCATACCAGTTGTGATATACTAAGACAGAGTGGGATACATATTTTTCCATGTGCCAGTAAAGGCATGTTGAATGCATGTATGAAATAGGGGAGCAACATAGCGACTGGACCACGGGGTGTATCAGAGAAAACAGTGTTAACAACCATTTCTGTGCACTGCTCTGATTCTGGTGGGAGCAATTGTTTTTAGAGGTTCTCAGGACATGAAATCGTGCTGCATGTGAGCAGGTTCTGGCTTCAGCTCTTGAGAATGGGGCACTTCTCCAACACAGCCCGATTAAAAAAATAATATAGTGTGGTAATGCTGCTCTGCTACACTTATACAAATCAGCCTGGGTGCTTCTCTTATAGATGTCAGCTGCGATGTAAGAGTCGAATATTATTTGTAACGAACAGTCCTGATATGCCATAGCATGCTTTATATAGTCATTTTAATAGATACTGTTATTGCTGCTGCTGTGTTGTTTTGTGACAGTAACCCTCTCTGAAAGTATCCAGAGTCAATTTTACATTTTGAGAAATAAACCCATTTCGTTTATTGCAGCTGACACAGTGCTCTGTTTTAAACTCCCCTTAAACAGAATTCCTTTAAGCCACCTGCAACAAATAGCATCTGAGTCCCTACGTGAGTATTGATTTGGGCTGCTGAAGAGGATGTAGGTGCTTTGTTTGCATCACCAGTGCAGATTTACGTTGTTTCTTGAAGGACTCAAAGCCTCATGGAGTATATTTAGTATTTTGTACCGTGTGCTGCTGGAGCCAGTTTGCAGTGGGTTCTACACGGACAGGGTTTCAACCAGAACAATGCCTTAGCATTTTGCAAATGCTGGATTCAAACGAAATAGCCAAAAATTAACCTTCACTGCAGTCCCAGTTGGACAATAGTTCCCATCACCCAGCTGCCGCCCAGGCTGCCACCACAGCCAGTGCTCCCAAAAGGGGAACCTTTGGGGTGTGGAGGAGCACAGGCAGTGCTGGGGGAAAGCTTGCACAATACCTGCCCCGTGGGATGCTCAGACCCAGTTGTTGATACAGTTGTTCTTGAGATTTGGAGCTTCAAAGAGGTGAAAACTTACAAAATTAATATCTTGGTTTGTGAGAACAGACTTCCATAACTTTCTCACGTTTCGGGTTGGAGTTAGGAAGTTGTCACGTTGGAGGCTGGATTAGTGCAGCGTATCAGAAATGCCCCCTCAGTTTTCCTTTCTGTCACGATTCCAATGCTGAATTGTCAAGTAGCTTTTTTTTTCCTCCCCTCCCAGGGCTGCATGCATTAAAAAAAATACTGAACACCAATTAATTTGTCTAATTTACATGAAAAAGTGCAGAAGATGTCTTTTTTTTCCATAATTAACTATATTTTGCAATTCATTAAAATTCTGCAGCCCTTCACATAATGGAGCCCTATTCACTACATAGGAGATAAGTGCTTAATTCCAAAAGGGGCAGACGGAGAAGGCAGAAAGGAAGTGGAGGAGGGCAAGATTAGCATTTTCTATATTAGTTATGCATATTCATGAGGGAAAATGTAGCCCTGCCAATTCATGTTGGCTTTAAGTTTATTTTGTGGGGGCATTCACAACACTTACCTCAACAAATGGTTCCTGTGGATTTTTCCCGGTTTTAATTGAGCTGGAACATGGTGACAGGCTTTTTAGTGAACCCAAAGTACATGTGGCACACAAGGAGCAGATGGAGGTTGCGTGTCAGGGCATGGCTTGTTCCGCAGTGCTCTCCTTTTGTGTGGAACCACCATCCAGGGGAAACAGGAAAAGCAGTTTCTGAGCCTGGAACCTCCAAATGGACCCCAGAGATTGTCTCAAAGTACTGTTGAATTATTGGCTGTCTAGGAAAGATCCCTTTCTTTACAGTGTGACAGGCTACTTTAGCAGGCCATCTATACTATTTTTTCTCTACTTGTTAATAATTTATTCTTTCCTCTGCAAGACCAGACCAGTAGGAGGCAACACTCTATCTTATGTGCAGAGGAAAAGCACCTCTCGACCACATGCATGGGGTGGGGGTGTCCCTGGCAGGGAGGGGAAGGTGGCAGCTGAGGTCTGCCTCAGTGCTGGGAGAAGTCAAGGTTGTGGGCACTCCCAAACTGCTGTGTTTCAGTCCAAGCATGTTGGACCAATGTACTTCTGATTTCCTTGGGCCTTTGCAGACAGCAGAACCATCTCTGCTGGAGATGTGTTTGTTTCCCCTCTCACAGTGCAGGCTGTCCCTCAGCCCCTCTGCAGTAAGGTGCCCTTGTCAAGCTCTGCTGGTGCACTCCCCTGGAATTTAAGGCTTCCCTCCAGGGGTTAAGCGAGAACTGGGGCAAACAAGCACAGGGGTTGAATGATTGACCCTAACAACCTGTATCTATGCTTCTGTTTGCACAACAAATTAGTAGATTTAGCCTCAATAATAAGTGCCTACACATTTTTCTCACTGCCTTTACTGTGCTCGTTGGGATTAGATCAGCCCACTGTGCAGCCTGTGGCTTTGTTATCAAACAAGAGCATCATCCACTTTCTGTCCCAGCCAGTTGCTTGGTGAGCCCTGACAGCCATACAAAAGTTTGCCCAGCATATTGCTCTTCATCTTCATCCTGGCTCTGTCTCAGATTTCCCATTAAAGAATTTTTCTTTTATAACTTCGCTCTGTAGTCAGAGGAGCCTCCAGTGTGCACGTCAGCTGGTCGAAATCCCATTCAGACTGGCACATAGCTTGTTACTGCTGAGTTGGCAGAATGCTTTTCCTCACCCTAGCAGGCCTATCTCAGGTGGTATTGAGCATCTGTTCTGCTGTCACAGTGTCTTCACAGCACTTTATAAGCAGAACCAAGATAAAAATGACAAACTGATGTATGGATAGTACTTAATAGAAACAATGCAACTGTTTACATACTTTGCACAATTTTTATCTGTATTTGAAAGAAAATGCCAATAGAAAAGTCCAAGCAATATGAAAGAGAGGAAATAGTTGTTGTAAGAACAGGGCTAGTGATAGCTAATTAGCATTAACTTAAAGCCACACTACACAAAATTCTAACTAATACCTAATACTGGAGTTCCAACACCCAACCATGTCTCCAAAAATAATCTTGATGACTCACTTCTGTAATTTTCTACAGATTATTTAGTTAGCAATTCACATTTCAGAATATGTTAACCTGCAAATCATGGGTTTTTTTAAATTCATCCCATATTTTGTTGTGCAGTTACATCTGTGTGTGCTTACATATGTGGATATATACCTGTAGAGAGGATGGCTGGAATAAGGGGGAGATGAAAGGGAAAGGGAAAATGGTAGGGGGGAAATGAAATCCAGAAAGCTTCAACCAGGTGTAAATGGCAAAGTATTTATATCCCTTCAGCTGGCTTTGGTGCAGGGGGAGTCTTGAAATCTGGTGGGGGGGAAGGAGTTCCTCTTGACCAAGTCACACCGTTTACTTTGGCTACTCCATTCATTTCCCCTCACATCTGTTTTATTTCATTTGAAGATCAGGAGGAGAGCCAGTGTTACAGACACAACTTTGGGAGCCACTAGTTTAATTGAATTTTATTTTTTCCCCCTGCATCTAAGGTTTCTGAATGCCAAAACTTGAAGCAGTAAAATAAAAAAGAAGTTAAATTTGAAACAATTCTGCTTTTCCAAAAAGCTTCCAAGTTCAGACTTTCACCTCAAAATAAATCATAAAGCTGCTTATTACCACCTACCCCACAACTTGTGCAGACATGATCACACACAGGAGGAGAAGCACAGGTCTTTGTCACTAATACAAAATGCAGCAATTGAAAACATCCCTAGAGGCATCTGGGTTCAAAAGGATCAATACATAACTAGGAAGGAGCCTGATCTACAAAGTTATGATCTGGAAATTAGAAGTTTCCTAAGGAACAGCAATGCATGGCAAGCACAGTAATTGGAAGCAGCAGGCCTGAGTCTCACTCCCAGCAGCAGTCAGGGATGCAGAGCTTTCTCTGGGAAACCAAAGAACCAGCCAGAATCAGCATATGTCCCCCCGCTTCGCAGCCCAGCCCTGGGCAGGTCCCAGCAGGAGAGAGCGTGAGGAATGTGTCACTGTGCTCTGATTCCCTGAGCTGGCAGCACACCTTGGGAGTGTGGGCAGAGGTGCCAGCAGTGCTCACAGGGCTCTGAGGCCTCTCTGATCCAGGAGTTACCAGTCGGGTCCAGTGCAGCATGCCCTGAACAGCTGCTGCAGGTTGCTCTCACCTCATGTGTCCTGGTTTGCTCAGAGTGGGCAGTGTGGCTCACCTGAGACACATGCTGGTGCTGCTTTGAGTCCTGCAAGTAATGTTTATTGCTGGGTTGATTTTGGCATTGTTCTTCAGAGACATAATTTGTGGGGTTTTCCTCACTTTTTATTTTTCCCTATGTTGCACAAACCTTTGGGATGTAATTCCTAAATTGAAAATGAGAGAATGTGGACAGGGGCAGTGTGGTCCTGGATGTCAGTGTTCCTGTTTAACTTGTGCTGTCTCAGCTGGCTGATGAGTGGAGTTCCCTGTAAGTATTCTGGAAATCAAATTATCCAGTCAGGTTTGGTTGGAATCACTGTGGATAAGAATGAGGAATTTTGTATTTCAGAATACTAGGTTCAGTCTTAGCACCATAGCTGTGCTTGGACAAATTATCTACTGTCTGACTCCCAGGTGAAAAATGGCATCTCTTATCCCATAGGTGCATTATCAGGAAAAACCTCACAGGAATCACTGAGAGGTGAATTCACTGCAGCACTGGAGCTGTGCCATCACCTAAGACAGGCTGTAACACTAGTCATGCTTTGAGCCACCTACACTACAGGACACACTAGCACTAAAGCAAAATTCCCCTTGCTTTGAGGCAGTTATTTCTCCTCCTTTAAGAGCAAACTTATTCTTTCCCTGCATAAATCCAGTTATTCTTCATAGGAATAAAGGAGGATATGGGGGACAGATGAAGCCCAAACACTTCCTCCTGCTGTTCCAGTGACTTCCTTGGCTGGTGGTTGGAAATAGAGAATATCCAAAAGGTGACCGACCCCCCCTCTCTGCAGGACAAGTAGGCAAAGCAGAGAGACAAGGAATTAAGGCCTTTGCTCTCTTTTACCCCTTAAACAACCCAAGAAAAGTCATGACTCCTGAACCCCATGGAGCTGGAAGCCACTGCTAGTAGTAGGTGAAGATGCACTTAGGTAATCCATCTTCAAATGACACCATGGCCTCCAGCAGTGTGAGCAGCTCTGCCATCAGGATCATAGGTCTAAACTTCCAGAGACTGCACTGTGTTCTGCTGTACCAAAGGCTGAATGTTTGGAGCACTCGGAGCAGAGAGAGCACATTGGCAGAAAGAGCCAAGCAGATGAAGATGTGTCACCTCCTTCCCACTGAGGAGAGAGCAGAGTGACCTACAGAGAGGAGGGGTGGCATCAGGTAGAAGCAAGCAGGTAGCAGGGGTGAACCTTCCCAAGAGCAGGCAGCTGGGAGCATCCCTGGGCCCCAGGCTGTATCAGCTCCTGTGCGTTTCCCAGAGCACGTGGAGGCAGATTTATTTGGTTCTTACTAGTTAGCTTGGTCATGAAATATTAAGTGGATATTGACTTGGATTGAGGAGTGCATCAAGATTTATTGAGCTAAGCGTTAAATACTGGCTGAGGCAAAAACTAGCTAATACTTGCTCTGAGGGACCATTTGACCACTGTAACATTTGGTTCATGTGTTGTTGCTTCCATTTCATGCATCTTCAGTTAAGTGTGTGGAGAACACTTTAAGGGCAAAAGTTACATATATATTGTATATGTAAAAAGTAAGGACTTGTAAAGGAAAAAAGAGTCAGGCTAGGAGGAACATCGGAGTTAGAAGAGGAAATGAAGCAGTCACTAGTGCACAGAACAAGCTGTGAGTGTGAACATTTCTGTGAGCACAGAAGGAGACCCCTGTAACCATCTCTCCTAAGCTGGAGAACATCCAAGAAACCTTTGCCTTCTCTGTGGGAGAGGACAGTGCTCACACTGGATTCCAAGATCTCAGATGAGGATATACTCCTACCTCACTATAAATCACTGCAGTGGCCACAGAGTGTGATGTGTGGAGGAATCCAGGGAGCATAAGGGAGAAGGCAGGAGTTTATGAATGCCTTGTCAAGCACTGCTAGTTGTGCTGGATTGAGAAGATTGTGACAGAACTGCCATAGCAGCAAGGAGCTAAACTGATCTCTCCTACATGATAGGGAGGTTGAGTTTATCCATCTGGTAAATTAGAAGAGTAATTCGTTATTAAGGGAATGGTTACAGATGTTTCTGTTTAGTTTTAGGGTAATTGCATGTTTCTGAAAACATTTTAAAACACTGTTTGAAAGGACAGGAATATTTTTTATTTATATTGGTTTTTCCAGGAGTTTAATATTGCTAATGAGAGTGAGATGCTCCAAAGTTCCACATGAGCAGCTCATGTGCAGCTCAGATATGAATACTTACAAATATTTACCTGGGGAAAGCGATTACTTCCTTATGTCCTGTATCATATTACATAGCTCTCCCTGACCTAGATGCTGAATTCAAGGGTCCTTGTGCTGTCAGATTTGCTTAATATCCTGGTGATTTTTAATATAGATATTCTTAGCATAGAATGGTTTGGGTTGAAAGGGACTTTAAAGATCATCTCATTCTTGATTTGGGGTTTTGTTGTTTGCTATAGATCTTTGTTGTTCTGTTGTTGTTGCAGCTTCATTTAAGTATTCAGTTCAGGTCAGTGTCCTGGTGACGTCTTTATCTGCCACATTTAATATGTATTATTTTTAGGAAAAAGGGCTACATTCATGATGTTCTAGTTTCAGGGGGTTTATCTAACAAAATGTATTTGTGGCCATGGATCTGCATTTCTAGTCTTGGCTGCTTAGTATGCATTAAGGCCACACACCAACATCTCTTAAATTGAAACACTCTTAGAGCATGTCCAAAAATGTAAGACAACTTTTGCTCTGATGAATGTAGTTTATATTAGTGACAACAAATTACTCTACATTTAGCTCACCCCTAAACTGAAGCTGCTGTACCTTTTTCAGCACAGCCGTGCCGTATCACTGCAGGAAGAGGGGCTGTACCTTTTTCAGCACAGCCGTGCCATATCACCGCAGGAAGAGGATGTCAGCAATTCCCTTCCAGCCTTGCTCACTGAGCAGCTCAGAATTCAACTGTAAAATCTCATTCAAAGCAGAAACTAAATGGGCCAGGTGTTAGCACAATTGGGGGGGGGTTACTCCTCATCAGCTGTTCCATTTAAGTGGAGCAGCTTTTCACATGAAATACAACTTTCATTTCTGCAGATAGTGATAAACACAACAGCTTCTTCTTGTCAGCCTTCAAAAACTTGTGCAGGGGCCTCTTGAGGTCAGCAAGTGCTGTGCTGGCCTGGTGCCTGCTTTCAGTGGTCTAAGCCTTTGGGTGGGTTTCTTTTCCATGTTTGGCTCGTGTGGGATGAACTTTTTATGGTGATGTCATGGCAAGTCAGTTCTGAGTGACAAAAGAGCAAAAGGCCTGTGCTTCAGACTCTCCCCTACTACGTGATTCCACCTTCTCTCTGTACTAGGACATGCCCTGCTCTTGTGTCTGTGAGAGCTGCCATTGGCATAGCTGGGACACGAGGTTGGGGCTCCCCAGGTGCTGTGTGTGGCAGAAGAAAGCAGAAAGGTGTCAGCTGCTCAGGAAGAGGCAGGTTCACAAAGGATTGCTGCTCCCAGCCCTGCCAAGGCACTGTAGGCGCCTTGGGTTCATCTGAAAGGGAGGCAGCTCAGACTTCCTCAGGGTTCAGGACCCCAACTCCTGAGGCATCTGCTTGTCTTGAAAGACCTTAGAAATAGTTTTGCTCTAGTCATTTTGAGTCCTTACTCATTCTGCACACATGGTTCGAGTGCTCCCAAGAGTTTTGCTGCCACAACAAGTGTGTCTATAACATAATTTTGCACACTCTGTAGGGCAGGAAACCTCATTTCCTTTATTTCTTGCAGCTTTGTGCATATTTATGGATAAATGGTTAATGATTCATAAAGATGAGCCACTTTGCTTCTTTTGAAAATATTATTACCTCTTTTGATAATGAAAATAACCAAATAAACTATATTTCATGTTGAAAGATAAAGAATTCCTCCCCCTGCCATCCCTTTATCTCAGGTGTGCTCAGTAATTGCAGCTGGAAAGAATTTGCCTTAGGAAGATTTCCCATAAATCTAATTAAAATAGGCTTGTATAGTTTTTTTGAAGCAGTAATTCAGCAATGCAGATAGTGTAAGCACCACATGTCAGATAGCATGAATCCTCTGGAAGTTCAAGACAGAAAAGAAAGCTGAGCAGCAGAAATGAAACCCCTTAATGTCTCTTGGAAAAGGCATCATCTTACAGGACAGTGCAGTAAGTGGACAGTTTGCAGGATAATGGCAAATCAGTGTACTAAGCTTTGAGATGTAGAAATGCTCTTCTCAGCACCATTGATCCAGCCTAACAGTGCTGGTTCTCAGCACAATTAAGTCGTAAACTTGAATGTACTCTGCATGTTTGAACCTGCCTTCAGCTTTTCCCTGGCTGGTAGCACACAGGTGCAGAGCAGCGGAGTATTGGAAAATTCGTAGCCACTTATCCCATTACCTCTGCTGTTCCATGAAGTCCTTTACAAGGAGGTATGAGGAGAAGGAAGAAAGCTTTCAGTCTTGCTTTAATACCTTATTTTGCACTTAGTATTGAAGTCTGACAAATGAGTGCTGATTTAGAATTCCTTTCCACTTCCTGCCAGAGCTTGCTCCATAAATCAGATGGATAGTACCTCAAACGGGGTAAAGAGAAACAGGACACAGGAGTCACATAATGATAGGCCATGGGGGAATAAGCATCACCAAATCTAGTGCTCATTTTTAATGTTTAGTTACATTCTAATGGAGTCTAGTGGAAATAAAAAAATCATATTAATATTCAGCAGCTATGAAAGATGTCTCTTTAACTGTGTCATAGTTAAAATTTTACTGGCAAAATACGATCAGTGTAAAACTCACTGAGTAGCTAAAGTTCTCCAGCAATTTAAGTAACGACATTCCATAATCAAGAGGATGCTGAACGATCTTAAATGAAGAGTGTGCTGGTTCTGCTTAAGAAATAATTTAGTAGCCCAGAGGCTTAGGGTTAGCTTCAAAAAATAGTCAATGCTTTCAGGCCCAAATTTTACAGTCCCTGATGCAGCAGTCCTCTGGAAAATATAGAATGAAAAGAAATTGTGTGTTGCTGTATATAGAGATTGTCCTGAACAAAACATTGAAATTCAGCCAAACTTTGAATGGATACCATTGCTGTGCAGTGGGTTGGCTTGAAGAGCTCTGAAAGAATTATCATGCTTTATTAAATGATTCCCTCAGATTATTTTTTTTAAAGAGTACTCTAAAAATACTTTTTCATCACATGGGCAAGCCATCAGGTTTATAATGTGTAGAGATAGATCCTCTCTGTGAAACACTATAGCTGAACTCATATCAGAAAAAGAGGAGTTGCGCTGGGTCTTAATCTATCCCTTTAGAAAGAATGAAGCTCCACATTTTTATGTCAGAGTGAGTCAAATGAAGACTCAACTAAATTGATGGGATGTTTTGTGCTTTATCTGCCTCATTGAGAGACACCACAGCCACCTTTCGCAGGATGGGATTGTCACTAGTGTCACTGCTGAAAAAACACCACCTTACTGTTAAAATTACTGTATGTTAGTTGAGATGAAAGGGAGGAAATCAGCAACGTGTGTATGCAGAGGGTTAAAATTGTAAAAATATGCACAGAAGAAGCAGGAGTGAGAAATTCAACATCTTTGCATAACAGCCTTGCACGAAGGGAATATCCCTCCAGCTCTGGAATCCAGTGCTTCGGTTTCCTTGGATTGGGGCATTCGTTTCCTGAAGCTGTGTAGTGCAACTACAGCTCTGTGTAGGCAAGAACATCAGGATCAGTTCCTCAAAATAAAATGTCTTGCAACTGAACAGGTTGACTAATAATAAGGAAAGAGGAAAGCAACAAAAAGGTAAAAGGAACCCCATGTAATAGCATAGAAAAGGTTTAATATTAAATCTTCTCAACTGGTTGAGGACTGTTGCGTGGTAATTGGCAAAACTATATACAATATGATATTTGTGTGCTTTCTCTTCCATCCTCACTTTCATTCATCAGATTGCCTGTTCAGGCTTCAAATAAATAATGGTAATAAAAAACCTAAGGCAGATCTGCAAAAACTGAATGAGTCTTTCAGACTCAGAAAGGCTTGAAGTACTGGAATTTTTTCCCCTGAAAGGGCTAAACGTTAAGATCATGAGCAAATCATTTTGTCCAACTAGTGTGAGCTTCAAACACACAGCTGCATACAGCCATGGAAGTGACATATCTTCAAAGAACATAGCCAGCCTGAGTGATGAAAATCAGCCTGCCAGCCTGGACACATTTACATGAGTGCTTACACTATCAGTCAGGCATTTCCTCTTTGCCCGTGGTTTTATTTCATGTGAACTATCAAGGATTACAAATGGACAGTTTTCACTGCATTTCCTCCCAGCTCCCAGCTGTGTGCTCTGTGAGCAGGACCTGGGCATGTCCAAGGCACTCTCCTGGTCTGAGTGTGTGCTAACACCCCCTTAGTGGGGGCTCGTTGCAGGGTCAGCAGGACCATGATGCTTAAAGACTGCGAAGAACTCTGTAGGAGGTCCCCCAGGGGGTTTGGCACACGGATAACCACGTGTTGGTGGCAGTGGGTGCTGCAGTGCTGTGCTCCAGCCAGCGAGCCCTGGTATGGGTACAGCCAGCTGGCCCTGCATCACAGCCCACCTGGAGCTCTGCACTGCCAAACCTTCCCACTGAGTAGTGGCCACGTGAAGACTAAGGGTTGCAGCAATATGGTGTGGCAGACACAGGTGCACATATTCATGTGTGGGTTTCTGAGAGCTGTGTTATTCACAACCGTATCGGAGGTGTTGGACTCCAGCCTGCAGTTCCCTCATGGTCTTAAGCTCTACCCAGCATGTCCTCTCTATGCGATTCTTAACAGTCCTACAGTGGGAAGGAATCCCTCAGGCAAACCTGAATGCTGGGAGAGCAGTAGGTTAATGAAGGGGAAGAGACATTCCAGTCACAAGCTCCTACTGTCATCCATCTCTCTGTAGCCCCACTGAGCTCTGTAGCCCCTAGCCAGAGGCCCCTGAAGCTCTGTTACACCTCCTGGTCTATCTGATGTCCCACAACACTCACCACCACACTACAGTTTTACTCCTGCTGCAGGCCACAAGGATTGAGTGTAGTCCTTTGCCTGTTGCCACTGTGATGACAAACACACTGCCTGAAGGGACAAGGAGGTGTCAGGCTTGTGCCCCTGTCAGGTGTGGGACACTAGGCTAGATGAACTCAAGCTGTATGGCCATTTTTATGGCAGGCTGATCATTTTGATCCTGAGCCAGCAATCCAGCAGTTCACCCTGGCTCTGAGGACTTGTAGTACATTACCATACACTTTGAAATTCATGCAGGGAAGATGTGGTATTACAAGTATAAATCAGGAGGTTTCAATTCTCTTTTGGAAGGTCATGTTGTGTGGGACTGTGCTTTGCATTCGGGAAGCCTCTGTCTTGAAAAGTTTGGTGTGTTTATTATTTTATAAAGGGCAGATCTTGTTTAGCTCCTCTTTGTTCTTGACACCCCCAAAATTCAAAATATTTTTCTTGTTCTCTGCTTGGGACCAAAACCTAGTCCTGCAGCAGTGGCCTTGCACTGCCAGTCAGCAATGTGGGGGCTGTGTTGGAGGGATGTTTTGCAGGTGTGCCTGTGTAATTCTTCATTTCCTCGATCCTGCCCTTCCTCCTGCAGTAGCACAGGGTGTGAAGAGTGGTTTATAAACCTTGATGTGAACAGGAGCAGGGTACAAGGGCCTGGACTGTAGTGCTCAAGGTGAACTGCTCCATCACCAAAGTTATCTGGTGTGGTCCTGGGCTTGTGGGAAGGAAGGGAGAGGGGCAGAAATTTCGGGACATGGGGGAGAGGTCCAGTGAATTTCTCTGAATTTTCTGACATAGTACTTGTCAGAGAGAGGGAAACAAATCCTCTTCTCTCTACCAGAGATACTCTTGACCTGCACAAAATGCAGGAATTCTGCTGCTGCCAGATGCCTTGGGGCAGAAGCTGGTGGTGTCCTGCAGCATCCAAAGGATTAATGCTGCCAACTCCTGCACCACATGTGCAAAGATGAATGTTGCAATAAGAAAGCAAATCTTGTGTAGGTAATTCAGTGAGCCATAACGTGTCTTTTGTCTTGTGTTATTGTCCCCTGAGAGCACTTCTTCCTTAACGTTAGCTTTTTTGTTTTCTGATTAACTCCCTTACCTGCCCATGCTATACGACCAGGGCACGTTTTTAGACAAGGATGCACAGTACATTTCAGAATTGCTTAAGAGCTTGACTAAATCCTCCAAGAGCTGTGCACAGCCAGTGAAATAATCTGCTTAATTGCACAAATAAATAAAGCAGAAGTTTGTTTTAAAGATTAAGAATGTAAATGATAAGAAATAGTGGATATGTCTGTCTCTTTAATGGGTTCTTGCTTCCCTCCCCCCCATCTGTCTGTGCACGATATTTGCTATAGTATAGCTCAGATTCCAAGTTTATGTCATCCAGTTTAATCATTAGGCCTTGCGTGGAGTGCAGTAGTATCACTGCCTAGTGAAGATCTCTTTAAAGCATGTTAGTGAGGAATGAGAGTGGGATTTGTTACCACATTCTGTTGGTTGGGTCTGCATTTCTCAGTTGCTTCCAAGACTATAGTGCCCACAGTTGCAACCATGAGAATATCATCTGAGGATACTTCTGTCTTCACTCATCTAAACTTCTCTGGCATATCATTAAGGAACTTGGCCTTTGGTAATGGTAGGTGTCTTGCTTGAGAATAGGAGTCTTTCTTGACAATGGAAGCTTCAGTTTTAGCGGAAATGCTGACAGCGAAGAATTGTAGACAGAAACCTGATGGCAGAGACACATCTGTAATGCTCTGTCCACCTAATTCAAGCTTTGTGGAATGGTTTGCTGAAAGTGAGGTGGAACATTAAATGACATATCTTTGTGGTGTTAACCAGCATTACATTCCTGGCTGGTTAAAGGGTTAGAAAAATCATATTCAGAGTTCTGAGCCATCATGGAAATGTGTTGCCCAAATGTTAACAAGATGTCCAGAAGGAAGTTAGGAGGATTCCAGGATATGTAGACAGTAAGTTGTACTCCTTTGCGTTTTTACAGATATGTCATTTTGCATGCAGGATGATCTTTTTCACATGCGTGCTGCTCTCTGTGGTATTAATTTATACTGGAGGGCTTGCAGCTAAGAAGGAAACCATGTCTGAATGTGTTGCTAGAAAACATCAGTTGCCTTTGCTGGAAAGAACTGAGTTAAACATAATGTGCAAAACTGTGAGAAACAAATCTGACGTTTCAATAGAGGAGTGAATGGTTTCCATTAAACTTGCTAAATCTGTCTTTCTCAGAATACCCAATATAACCTCATACACTCTTGATTTTAACAGGCTTTATTATACTCCATCTCAGCTACATAAATATAACGCTAAAATATCTAAAATATTTAACAGATGTGGAGCACTGGAGAGAGACCTCTACAGCACAGAGTAT
Organism: Acanthisitta chloris; assembly: GCF_000695815.1. Lineage (NCBI taxonomy): Eukaryota > Metazoa > Chordata > Aves > Passeriformes > Acanthisittidae > Acanthisitta > Acanthisitta chloris. Next base: position 52,493 of record NW_008692854.1, on the reverse strand, counting down.
GGGATTGGTCCAAATTAAATAGTGATCATGGGCCATTAAATATTAAATGCCGTTCTGGAGGTAGATCATTATTCCTCACCTTACATTGGCAGTTCTGGCACTTAAACAAGGAATGAAAAAACGCTTGACTAATATGATGTGGGAAAATGTGTAGCCTGAGAGTGGGTTGGTTCTGATCTTGCAAGCTGAACTAACTTCCAAAGAGCTGAGATTAAATCCTGCTCCCAATATCAGGTATGCTGCAATTCAGAAGACACTATACAAAGGGAGTTGTAGTACAGAAAAGTTAACAAAGGCAGCAACTCCAGATCAGCACCCCAAGTACTTCCACTCTTTCATAGCTGAATAAAGAGACTCACAGCAGATGTGAGAAACACACTGCAGTGGCGACGGCTTTGCAGGTGGGGAGAGGGGGCAGAATAAAGTATCTGTGTGAGATCAGGTAAAGGGGGAAGAAACAACCCCAGAGTGGTGTGAGAGGGGAATGGAGACGTGAGCCTTAGGGAGCACGGCAGAGTGGGATGAACACCTGGCCCTAGGGTGTGTATCTAAGAGATATATTACTGATCATAAGGGTGTGGGAGAAGTATAACAGGGAGAGGGGAAATTTCATAAAAATTACAGGAAAATATGTTGGCTTCAGTCAGTTACCCCTTCCTTACAAACACTAAGGCAAGTGAACAGTGTCTTGGTTTGCCCTACACTTACAGATTACTGCAGAGATAACACAGGTATGATTTATTATTAACAGAAAGTAAACATTTATGAAAGTTTTCTGCTCCACCTGTGTTGTGAACTAAATGACCATTTTTTATAGAATCAGAGGGAATAATCAATTGCTGCATATCCCACTGTATCAAGACCATTTAGGGACATCTTAAAGATGGGAACTTTTGAAGGAAGCTACTAATGTAAAACATCCACTGTAGTTCCAAACAAAGCATATATAAAACATATGGGCATAGCCCATAGGAACACAGATCATTTGGAGATAATAAACTGCCTTTTTCTAGAAACTATGAGACTAGAGGATCTGTTGAAAGAAAACTCCTGGGCTTCTGGCTAATGAAGAGGAGAGAGATAAACAAAACATAGTAAGGAAATAGTAAAACACCACCTTACAGTGCTTTAACAACTGTTGTCGTAACTGTTTTCATTCCTTTGTTAATATTCATTCTTTCATTTCCCATTCTTAAACATTTAAATATCAGTGGCTCTAATACCTGACAGAAGACAAAACATTTCTTCATTACAAGACAAAGAATAGCTCATCAGCAAAACACACACGGTGCTGAACACCTTCACAAAGAGATCTGAGAGGCACAACAGATTGTGGCAATTAAAAAGTCTCTCAAGCCCTTCAAAACACAGATACCTCAGCTGTGTGCTTCATATTAATCCAAGCCTCCTTGAAGATAAAATTTGACAAGAAGGCCCTTCATTATGGTTCCATATTGCCATCTCTTCTATAAAAACCCAGCTGAAGTGAATGTGAATTAGGTTATCATCTATTTAAATAGTCACAGTAAGATTTGCAATATGTTTTGTTGTAATATAACTTACCTGGAGTATGATGTGTCAAGTGAAGGGGGGTAAGAGGAAGCATGATTTATAAACATGGAGACAATTAAGCACAATTCTTTTTATTAAAATTGCATTTAGTTGTCTAATGTATACACACACTGCAGTGGAGAGGTGGTGAAATTGGACTTAAAAGAAAAACCCAGCATAAAAAAAAAAGAACAGAAAAGAGCACCTACCATCTGTACAGCAATAAAAGAACAAAAAGCAGGGGCATATCCTTTTAATTATGATTATCATGTTTATTACGGAAGGAATAAGGGCCCAGCAAAGAACAACCCTCTGTTTTGGTAGTAAATCCAAAAGAGTAGGCAGTCCCTGCAAAGCTTGCAATCTTACAGGAGCCCAGGTAACGCTCTGGGGAAGGTGACATAAAGCACAACAGAGAGCTTTATAGTGGAGGTAGATCTCAACGTGATTTCCACAGTGGCTTTTTGCCCACTTTCCTAAATAAATAGGCTGTAGCATCATTCTCTTTGCGTACCCGTGTGTGTGTTGGTGACCGTGTCTCTGTGTTTAGCCCTGTAGCAGCACAGGGAGGGCTTGGGACTGAAGAGGGGAAATTTTCTGAGAGATGACCTTGACTGAAATTGGTGAGCAGACTTTGATTTGGTAGTCAGTCATTCAGGACATCAGAGTAAGTGGAATGAATAGCCCTAGCCTGCCCCACAGCTTACACAGCAGCCAGAGAACAGAGAGAGGGAGCATTAGTGCTGTTGAGACTTTCCAGCTGCCTTAGATTTCCCACCGGGGGTGTGCCCCTGCATTTGTAATCACAGCCTATCGCTGCCAGTCCTACCTGCTTGACAGCCAGAAGCATGGCCTTGGCTTTGAAGTTAAACTAAAGATAGATTCCTTCTTTTTCATGCCTAATTAGGATCAGATGAGCAAATACACAGCGGGGTTCTTGCTATACTTCATGTTATGTTTCAGCAGCTAAATATAGCTGTATTACCTCAGAAATACTTAAAAGACCCAGACCAAACAACTCCCCCAGATCCAGCAGTCATGCCAGGGGTTCTTTAGGGACTCCTGTTACTTTCCAGTTCAGTTACAGCCAGCACTAGTGTGTGTGGCTGCTGCCAGAGCAGGGCTCAGCACAGCCACGTCTGAGCTCTAGGGAAGGAGAAGGCACGATGCAGATGAGGTATGCCAGAAGGGTAAATTCTTCATAGTCTCTTTGTGCCATCTCTGCCTTGTATTTCATGATTCATGGTTAGGAAAATGCCGAAGGCAGAATCAAGGCTATGTAATGTGATTGCTCATGCGTCGGATGAGAAGACAAGGGCATGGGAGTCTGCCTTTGTTCGCTTCGATCATCCTTTGTCATCACAAATAATTGCACCTCCCAGAGCTGCATGTGAGTACATGAACCCTAGTGGGGTTGGATGTGCAGCGGGTGAGGCTGCCCTGAGCTGGTGTGGAAGTGAGTCACGCCACAACTTGTTCCTGGCTGCACTGGTAGTGCCTTGTCAGGACAGAATGCTGATGGGTGCAGTGTTTGCTGTCAGCTCGAAACTCCTGGATCTCACCCTGAGCTTTTTGTTTTAAAACAACAGCTTATCCATGTGTGTGTTTACTGATACTTGCTGCCATCTCAGCCACAGTTAAATGGGAGCAAAGCAGGACATAGGTACAAACTGCCAGCACTTCATACTAATCATATCTCAACTCACTCACAGAAGGCCAGATGCAGCAGTGAGCCAGGGCTGGCAGGGCAGGCAGCCCACATAGGATGCTTTACAAGCAGAATATGAGCTCTCCTGGAGCCACCTTAATGGGTCCTGAATAACATACCTGTCCATGAAAATGTCTGAGCTTTTCCAGTCCACATTTCTCCTCTAGAGTGCTCTATTGCTGACAAGTTCATCTAGGAGTTCCCAGATGGTGGGGGAACTTGCTGAGGGTCAGTGGTGAGATCACTGGGGTTGGTTCCTCCTTGATTCTACTGAGAATCTCTGCATAAAGAAGGGTTCAGAGTGGTACAAAAGCTGTGAAAAAAAAGCAGATAAGCTTCATTCTTCAGGGATCTTAGGCAGGGAAGAGAAAGAGATGAGATGATTGAACTGTCCTCACAGGCCTTCAGTGTAGATCTGTTGGGCAGAGCTGCTGGGGTCCAGGAGGGACTGGCCCCAGTGGAAGAAGAGCTTGCATATGTAAAACCTTCAAGCAGATGTGACCCAGCATCCTCATGTTCAGCTGAATCAATGATCGTATTTAGGCAGGAAAGAGGATGCTGTTCCATGAGAAGGCAAAACTGAGAGGGATGGGTCACAAGTAAGCAGTGAAGAGGAAATGGCAAGAAGGATTAAATACAAATGAGATGGGTAGCATCTTCCTGAGAAGGGCGAAACCAGTATCAGGAGAATGTTTTGTTTTACACTGGCTATCTTACAGTGGTAATTTTTGGGTCATTTTGCTGGGTTTTCACCTATTCCAAACAAGGAGTTCACAGTAACAGAAGCAGTTCCAGTCCAGAGCTTTCCCTCATTTTTAATAGAGCTGATGTCTCTTCTTTTCTCCTTTTGAACACTGCTTGAAATTTAGGTAAGGTCTACAGAGTCATACAAGAGTATTTAGGCCCATCATTGGAGAAAATAGGATGATTTTTTTAATTAAATAAAAAATTAAAATTTTGGTGACATGAAAAACAGAATGAAGAAACTTCAGAAAGCTCAGAAGATACTTCAGTGATAATTACTCTAATTGATTAAGTGGGAACTTCGTCACTTATAGAGAAAACATTCTGAAATAATCCGTATTAAATGTAAGTGTAAAACAACAGGGCAAATGAGCTTTGCATGTATGTGCTGAAATGGCTTAAATGATTCCTGCAGCACAGTGCTGGTAGCATAAGGTTGTGAATGTTCCTGTCCTCTCCTTGGAAATAACAGTTCCTTTATATAGTATGAAGGGGAGCTAAAGCCAGACTTTGAAAGCCACTTTACATCTCTGCTAAATGTGGGCCAGTTCCCAGCCCTGAATTATAGAGATATACAGCACAGGAGAATGTGGTTATCAATTTCCCTAGTGTACCATGAGAGAGCTTTTGATCTTTGTGATCAGATTATCTTGTTAGTGGCTCTCGAGGAGGCAGTAGGAGCAGATGATAGTCCAGGAAGACCAATGCATTGACCTTTTTCCACTTACTGTGCCTGTTCCGAGCCTGAACAGAATTTAAGCCTGTGAGGGAAAAAGCAAAGCTCTTGTCAGACAAAGAAATCTCGCTGCTCTCCAGAAATCTTACTAGTGCTCTGCCAAGGATGGTGGCTGTTTGCCCTTATGTTGCATTTTAAGCTGGTTTCATAAACAAACAACGGTTTATATAATGTGCTCTGCTGTGTCCCTGCCTCTCAGCCTTGCCACTCCCTCTGTATCTTTTTTACCCTTCAGCCAATTTTAATCAAATTTAACAGATCCAGGGTTCTGTGAGGAGAGAGACTCCCTGATAAAAACACAGTGTTGTGAACTCAGCCTTTGTAATGGCAGAGAACCCCCGTGGAAGCCACTGGTGAAAACAAAAGCTGTAGGAGAAAAGCTTCAGTGGCAGCTGCTGCTTGCAGAAGTAATCTTTTCCTCTCTCTTCTTCCCTTTTTAAATAAAAGTTACTTAGCAAAGGCATTCAATCATATCCTCAGATGTTACCATGAAACCATGGGAGTACATCTGGTAGGAGAGCCCTTTCTTCTGTCAGAGTCATGCAACATGAAGTGTATTGGTCTGTTCTGTTACCACACCATGCTCTCCCAAATGAAGAAAGTCTGGGCTGACCCTTCATGTGGAATAAATCGAAGCAGCTCCACAGAATTCAGTTTGCTGATTCATAGCAGGATAGGCTCCAATCCTTTCTTTTCCCATACATGTGGCACCTTCTAAACAACAGCATATTTAGGAACGTGATATTCAAGATTTCAGAGTCTGGTGGCCCCAAGACAGAGGGATTATTTTTATATGTGTGTTTGGGTTACAGTGTTACTAAATCTAGTTAGCTTATGTAACAAATAATTGGTGATTTAACTCCCAACATTGGTACATGCTAAATGGATGACAAACAATGTTATCCAACTTCTTACCATATTTTCCGCACTTTATTCCATATTATATTTTAGTGCTCAGTTGCTGTGAGTAAGTGTGGAGGAGACTAAGCAGATCACTGCTTCTGTCATGTTCTAACATGCAACATCAAATCCAGAGCCTGGGTCTGCTGAGCACTACCAAGTAATGAGAGACTTTGATTGTTCACGAGTCTTTCCAGTGAAATGTCAAACTTTTCATACGATGAAAATGATGTTCACCAACATGGAGCTTGAAAACAGATAATTATCCAAGGACATGAAACAGAATTAACATGCACTGGAGCGTGTCATGAACATTTCCCTCAGCAAATAACAAAGGTAATTGCTGTCTGAGTACAAAGCAAGGAGAAAGGTTGGCTCTATTCCTTAGACAATTTAGATTGGCCACTGTTTACTCACTTAACCCATAAAAACATGCAACTTACCAGAAGGGTGCCATTCCAGGGCTGATGGAGTGTGACCAGCCTCCTGATTGCAGGCACTTCTCATTTCACAGTTCCCAAGTCTGATCAGACAGAAGGTCCTTGGCTATTATTAGACATCTAAACCCTGATGAGTCAGAGCTCTGAGTTAAGCAGCACATTTGTAAACCATATTAAGCCCCAACAATAATTAATACATGTTTTGAGCCACATTTTGTCTTCAGGCCCAATTAAGAGGCTCCATTCTTAGCCTGGAAGAAAGAATGGACGTAATTTTCTACATGGGCACAATTTTCCCATGTAGAAATCAGAGAAGCAAGGGAAAAAACACTCCTAATGGCTAATAGGCTTGGTTCTGGTTTGTGATTTTGATTTTACAAATCAATTTTCTAATATTAGAAACTAGTGAAGTGTAGAGACACAGGATGGAAGTCTGGAAAAGACCTCCTGAAATATCACATACAGCTCATTGACATCACAGGCAACTCAACTCACAGGTTTATTCAGCCAGATCTTACAAATGCTTGAGAATTTTTGTCCCGTTCTTTCTCTTGGAAGGTTGCTCCCAAAACTCTTCACTCTGATAGTTAAAATGCTTGGTTTCCCCTTTTTATTTCTATGCTAGTTTTATGCTCAGAGATCTCTCTGCATTTAGCTGGAAGGTGAAAAACTTTTTATCAACAGTAATAATGTTCTCCTAGTCACTGTGCTAGGAAAAGCAAGCCATGGTCTTTCGGGGACGACTCTTCATTTTTTTTGGTCATTTTATTAACCCCCTGAAAAAATTATCCCACTTAAATCTCCTCCTTTCCAAGTGTGGAGAAGCAGTGTACGCATGAGGAACAGTCTGGTTTTGAGCATGCAGGAGGCAGCGCTCGCCAGGACTGGCACCGTGTGGTGAGATGTGGTGTGTTCATGTCCCAGCCACTCTCCTGCAGACAATCCTGCCTTCTGCTCTAGTGCAGGATTGTGATTATTACAAAATATAAGTGCAGCTCTCACTGGTGAGAGCACTGTCACCCATCTGATGTGTGCACACACCACGCACACGTGTCTAGAGGTGTTGTGGCCCACGTTTTGCTCACAAGGGGCCACATCCCAAGCACTGCTGAAGCTGTCATATCAAACAGACCCCATCCCAAAAATGAACTACTTTGAAAGGTCAAAGGTCTTTTCTAGGCAGGTTTTTATTTTTAGGAGAGTACACTCTGCTAACTGTCAAAAGGTGACATTTTTGTCCCAAAAATTAACTCTTTTGAAGGGTCAAAGATCCTTTGTAAGCAACTCCTGCATTTTCTTCACCGATAATTTTGTTTATGTTACAGTTTTATTGCAGTTGTTTACCTTTTTTTTCACTTTAACAAGATGCAGAAAGTCTTCATGTAACACAACAGGTTTTTTAGCCATATGCTCCATTTTCAAGCTACATGTATTGCAATTTTAAAAGCAGATTTTATTTTGGGGAAAAGCTACACTACACTAACTGTCTGAAGGTGAAATTCTGTCTGTGCAGGGACTAACCCAAGGTCTATATCTAAGTTAGACACACTAGATACCAGATCAGAAAGATCTTTAGTGCATCACATAATACCTAAGTTACAGCTCAACACCGAGACAAAACATCAGGGAGAGGTGTCTGCTTCTTTCCTTGCCCCAGCTGACTAACTGAATTCAAATCAGATTTTCTTAATTCTCTTTGGGCAGCTGTTGTGTTTGGTTAAAGCACATTATGAACAAGTTGGGTTTTTTCCATTTGTGCTCACTTTATGTCATTCATGATTAGTACTTTCTGGTGACAGCTTACCTAAACTGTTATTATTAGGCTTTTGCTAATAGTGGTAAGGTTCTGTGGGTACACATTCTTTTTGCAACTTCACAGTATAATCAGTAAATCTGAGAACATATGTAGCTTGTGTAATTGAATTCAGTGAATATTAAGCTGCTCCTGGTGCTAACACTCTTCTAGAAACATGCTCACCTTCAATAAGCAGTTGAAAAACCCAAACCATAACATCAAAAATAGAAGCATTAATCCTGCAGTATGACAAGGTG
>NW_008692854.1:26560-44343 GCF_000695815.1 Acanthisitta chloris | reverse complement strand
CCTGCTGTAATATTTCTATTACATTTATAATCAGCTGAGAGAGAAATAAATGCTTTTAGCTTCTCTGCTGTGGAGTTTGGATCTGCAGTGGACTATCCAGGAAATGGGAGAGAAACAGCCAGATTAGAGGTAGGCACTAAGGGGAAATGAAAAGTGTTCAAAGATAAATGAAAGTGTGGATTCTTAGGTATCCAGTGTGTTGTCTGGCAATAAAAATATAAGGAAGAGGGTAATGAGTCAACCTGCATAAACCAGGAGAACAAAACTTAATCACAGGTAGAGACAGACTTATGCAAATGCAAAGCCTCAAGGACAGAGGTTTGGAAAGTGTGTGTGGAGAAGTTAGGGCTATGAAATTAGGATGAAAACTTATATAGAGAAAATAAAGGAATGGGTGCAAGAAAATTCCACTGAAACCATAAGAAGCTAAATCCATTGGAGGAATAGAGATGCTCTTTCAGAAGGGAGTAATTTGGTGATTTAATAGGAAAAAAGCAAAGCATAACAGAAAAATGTCAATTTCCATCAGCTCATGGGCTTGAAAAAGATGGATAAAGTCAGAAAGCAAGTCCTTACCTTGCAAAAATGTACAACTCATACTGAAGATCCTCAGAAACACGGTGGGACAAATAGAGAAAATACTTCGAACAAAAGAATTCTAGAATGAAGCCGAAGATGAAAACCAGCGTGTAACACACGTGAAGCGAGTGTGTCATTTCCCCTGCAACATGTAGTGATCCCAAGGGCACTTGGGATCCTCCTGTTGCTGGGTCTTGTAAGCCTGTCCTGCCTTTCCCCCCGAGGTTGTGTGGAGCAGCCACGGGCGATGGAGCTGGTTGTTGTTGGACGCTTTTGCCTTCATGCTTGTGGGACTGGGAGCAGTGGGGCTGGGCCAGGAGCTGCTTCAGCATTTTGGTGAGAGTTCAAGTACTGAGAATTTCAGTTGTTCAGGTGTACAATCTGCATCACCTTTGCAACATAACCTCAACCGGAAATCTGTCCGGTTTATCCGAAAGGCACTCGATGGGGAACTGCAATGTCACAAACACAGAGGAGAGGTTTGTGCATGGTTTTACAGCTGGCAGGGTTATTTCAGGTATGAGAGTGCTTCAGGCTACCTGAGAGACCTGATGGGAGAACAAACCAAAAGAAACTGGAAAAAAAAGAAGGGCTACTTCCCCATTGCTGTGTATAGCTTGAGTGAAGATACATGGGGGCAGAGGAGGAAAGGAGGGTATAAGTCCCCACTTTGTGGGCACAGATAGTCTGAGACTTGGGCTTTGCACATTTCTATGTGCTTGAATAGAGTCTTACCCATTCAGTTTATTTATATATATATATATATGTTGTATATAAATACATGTATTATAGATCTATGTATGTTATATATATCTATACACACACACCAGGAGCATCAGCAAAGACAATAAATACAAATACCAATGTAAGTAAATGTGAGGTCCTTAGACCAGAGACAAAAGCATGGAACAAAGGATTCTAACAGTGTTGGTCCAGTTCCTCAGTTGAAAAGGTCTAGTCAGGAAAGACATGAATAAAATCCTAAACCCATTGTCAGTCTGTAACTGTGTCACATAAATTATGTATAGCTGTTCAGTTAAATTATTGTAATGTGTCCAGGTGACTTGTAAAGCAGGATGTGTCATGCAAAGGTTATTGTAAGGATCTGAATAAACACAGCAGAAGGAAAGCTGGGGGTGTTGGTTGCTGCAGAAGGTTGGATGGCTGTTTCCTTTGGCTAAAAAAAGGACTTAGGAGGTAAGTGGTGCTACCTCCTTGAGTTGTACTACCTCCTGAAGAAACTAGAAGGGGATAATGCACTGGGCCTTTTTGGATTTCTGTGAAATAGAGACAAAGGAAAAATAAAGCAAAGGAAATGTCTGACAGAAGTGAAGCTAGATAAGTTTATTTTCCTTATTTATGCTGTAATATATGAATGCTAGCTAAATGTGAAAAGAAGAAGCAAAAGCGACTGCCAAATGCTTTTAAAAAGGAGCTGAGAGCATATGTGGAGGAAAATTAACCATAAATGTTATCTCAAAGGAGAGGTCCCACTTGGAATAAGCATATATATGGCAGTTATGTCTAAAATTTGTTATGTTGCTATTGTTTTGTGAAATGACAGAACATCTGCTCAGTCACAAGGCACCAGTAAAACGCAGCTTTATGCCTAAAGCAGTATGTCAGTTCCTAACAAAAAATGTATATAATAGGCCAAAAACAAAGGCACATCGTCTTTTCCAGTTGTAGTCATTTCTGACCTAATAATGGGTTAGAAAGGATTTTTTTATTTTTATTTTTGAAAAACATGACTGGAAGGATTGAGTCATTTATGGCTCTTTTCAAGATTAGGCTTTGTGCATTATTTGTGCATAAGCTGGCAAAAAGCTTTGTCTCTGCAAATCATATTTCTGTCACTAAAGCACTTGCAAAGAGGCAGCTACTTCTAAGCACCTTGAGAAAAGATGATGCTTAGCTTACAGTTTCTAAATGCAGTGTATAATCAGCCATTTTTAATCACATTGGAAACAGCAGCAAGTGATATGTGTGCTCACATGACGAGTGGACACAAGTCAGATTTCACCTCAGAGCTGCCTTTTCGGAGAGGAAAAGCATTCACATTGCAATTTGGCACGTAGAAAACTAATTAACAAATCCCTCAGGAACAATTATTGTATGGAATTTGGTGCTGAGTATTCCAAGCACACAACTTTTAAGTGGCTTCACTCCGAAAGAGTATTCTCTTAGATTTTCGTTGTTGTGTTCACTGACCTGAGAAGTCTGAAACTGTGGTGCAAAATATAATTTTAAAACCTATTTTCTCATGAAATTAGGTTATTATCCTGCTGCTTGGAGTCATCCCCTCAGATATACATGCATATATGACCCCTCAGAAAATGAAATGAATAGAAATTGGTACTTTCAAAGAATAGTTTTCATGGAGAAAACCAGTTATTATTTCATTAATGTGTGGAAGTATTTAACTGGAACATGCCTTCATGAAAAAACAGGAGAATGGATTTATATTCTAACACACGTGATCAGAGGGAGAATTAGGGTTAGACTCATTGTAGAAAGCTCAAGGGTTGTGTGTCATGGACTCTTTGAAGCCTCTGAAGTGTGAAGGACTCTTTTATGTGACTGGGAATGTGTGTGCTACCTCATCAAGTATTAATAGGGGAGAAAGACAGGAGCCACTCATATGAATTCTTTCTTCTCCAAAAAACCTTATGTCAGCAGAACTCTTTTTTTAATGTCACTTAAGGTTGAGACCTTTACTGGAATAAATAAAATGCATGCAGAGAGTCATCTATATCTGACTCAGAGCTGAATAGTAATATGTGATTTTTACCTTCCAGCTGAGTCAGGTACAGATATTAAAGCTTTCCCACAGAAACACTGTATAGTTTCTCAAAAACCCTTTAGAGCTTTGTGAACTTGATCCAAAGCCTATTGCAGTTGGGAAAATGCCTGTTTTGAGCCAGTTTTCAGTTGGGCTGTACAAATCTTATTGATCTATTTATATAACCTTTTCAAGAGGGAAAAAATTATCTTTCACATGTAGCAAAAACTTGAAGACTTAATTTTCAAGCTGCTAAGATTCGAGTATTCCCTGGAATCTTAGGCAGCAGATATCTTTTTCTTTGTGAAGGTAAAGCCACAAGCTCCAGTGCCCATCCTGAAATTCATTGCAATTATTTAACTGAGGCATCAATTCTCAGTGTCAAAACATGGCACTGCCAGGCTGGAGCTGTTGTGCAGAGCCACCAGAGATGGCTGGATGGTGTTATGCATCAGCAGGTGGGGTATAAGTCAGCAAAATAAGGCTTTTTTTAAAAGTGGCTTTTAAGCAGTGATAGAAATGCCATGGCTGACTCCAATCTCTGATCTCCAGTGTTAAATATGGGTAGGACACTGTGGTTCTCTCTACAGCCGTCTGTGGGGAAGTAGAAAGTGTTAGTGATTGGTGGCAGCAGCCTGGAAAGTTGTTCAGTGTTTTTAACAGATCTTGGCTGCCTTGAAGTGACTTGAACCTTCATGTGACCTCCAGCTCCTCTGCTGGAGACCTCTCAGTCCCCCAGTCATAAAGCATTACGCGTGTTCCCTGCCCACACCCATCTTCTGGGACTAAAAGTGAAAAATGAAGGTTAATGTCTTCTATTACGATTTTCTGAAGCTCCACCATCCTAGTCCACCCTAATGCAGTATGTGCTATTTGGTGCAGTCTTAGGCCTTTGAGAAAGGTTTGATTATTCTATGAAAAAAAGGAGCAGGAGACATGCAGCATAAGCTTTGCTACTGCTCTAAAATTGATCTCTCTAAAGGCCTGTGGCAGTAGCCAAAGGACCAGTGTTCCTTCAGAATCTGGAAAAGAGAAGGATGCTGGATCACAAGTCACTATGCAATGGTGACATTGTCTTCTCAGCAGAGCTGCACAGTGTGTCTGGAGCTCCTCACTAAAGAGATTACACCATTCCCTCTCCTTGAAGGGGTTTATTTATAGATAGACCATTACTGATGCACAAAATTGGGCTCTGGTCCATCCTTCTAGTGGAATGGTAGCCTCAAGACAGAAGAGTTTGGGAAAGGGTATACAAGGTGAAAAAGTTTGCTAGGTTGTACATAAGTTAACATTAAGTGGTAACGTTGAACTTGTATGTGAAGGTTCTGTGTAATTTGATGGCAGTCTCTGCTGACAAGCCAAGAGATTGCTGGTAATACAGAGGAGATGCAGATCTGGGCTACAGGTAATCTCTTGCTGTAGGGAAGGCAGTAAGAACCCAGAATCCTGGGAAATGCTGCAGTGCCCCGTGTTGGAAAGCTCAGCTTGCTTCTTGGAGGTGATGTCCATTTGGTTCAAGTATTACTTGTTTTGAACAGAGATCAAGATTGAGCCGTGAGCAATGAATGAAATCAATGTTTTGAAAAGAAGGAGTACCTTACCAGGCAGTAAACATTTCTGCTCTGACTGGCAAAAAGGCATTAAAAGCCTTTATTAAATTTTGTGTCCATTCTGTTTGCCACTTAGCCATTTCTTTTCATTCTGAAGAATTACAGCTGAGAATGAATGAGTCTTTTCTAATATGGTCAGGACACAATAAATCTGTGAAAGAAGTGAGTTATCTTTCTTCCTCATAGGCAAATTTTTCCAATTGCTTAACAAAATGTTGTTTTGTATTGCCATGACATCATTCTTCATGGCTGTGAATAACAGGGTTCAACATTTAGCGACTTGTTTATAAAAAACAATCATGCAGTAACAATTAGAGAGTGTTTAATGTGCTTCCCCACTCGAGTCCATACCCTCTCCTCCCACTGACTGATCTTCCCACTGCACTGTGGAGTTATTTGTGTCTTCAGAATGAGCAAACAGATCTTTTCAGTGAAAGGGTGAAAAATCGCCTGAGTTCTCCCATATAGAATTTGGCATCTGTTGTTCTGTAGAACAGGATCTCTGCTGCACTGATCCAAGCATTTGTCAGCCCCAGAGTGGAGGATGGCAGCTCACAGCATCTGAAGAAGAAGGAGACTATCACACAAAGCTTCCCACTACAGAGAAATTGCTGCATCCGTCATCACCCTTTCAGCCCAGTTGATACAGTTGTATTAGCCCTGTGCTCCAGTCCCACCCACAGCTCCCAACCCACCTCCTTTTTAGTGTGAAAAGTGTTCGAATCTTCAAAGTAGCTACATTTCAAAATACATTTTGCTCAGTACCAAGAATAATCAGTCCTCAGGGATGCAGCAGATCACAAAGCCTGAAATGGATCTGCAATACTTTGGGAGGAAGATACTTGTGATGAAGGGTATTGGGTAGATCCAGAAGCTGACAGGCTTTGAGAAGCAGTACAAAGCCTCTCCATTTGGTTAAAATATTTCCACACAACAAGAATAACAAGTCCTAATCGTGGCTCCTCATTCCATACCAGCAGAGCTAACATGAATAATGGTTTCCTAGCTCTCAAACTGAGACAAGCTGCTGCCTCTCCAAACTGTTCAGAGGCATTGTAGGTTGAGTTTCAGCTACAGGAAAGAGGTGATCAGAAATAATGGAATGGCTCTTCCCATCACTTAAAAGCAAAACCATCCCCCCCAATGCAATTTTCTAACAAGATTCATAAAGTAAATTGATGGTCACTTGCCAAATGTGAGGGGATGGGAGGTATGGGGGTAATGGTAGCTTGATAGTAACGGGGCAACTTAGCCAGGTTGTGAAAAAAATACACTCAGAGTCAAGTTGTTTCCCTATCCCTGGGCTGTTGGGGAGGCTGAGGTGTTAGGGCCTCTCTGTGCAGGAGCTATCCCACCTTCTCTAATACCCTGATGTGTCCTTTGCACAAGCAACCACAGATAGGAGATGTGAGGGGAGAGTGGCCACCAAGGAATGGGGAGCACCTTGGCTCTGAAGTGTTGTACAGGAGTGGCACAGCTCCAGCAGGAGAGGTGCCATGTAGCTGAGGGAGTCAGTGCTGCTCAGGTGTGGGTGAAAGGTTCTGGTTTCTCCTGGATCACCCTCGCTTGATAAATATTCACCTCATAGCAGAATTTATTAGGCAGAGCCAGTTACTTTTTTTTCTTCCCAAATAGTGCTGCTCTTGCTGTGCCCTGCATAGACTGGCTTTAGATTCACTGCCAATGAAATGGGATTTTTCATCTTTTGGAACTACCAGTTAACTGAAAAATCATTTATTCCCACAGTGCTAACAGTAGGCAGCTGCTCATGGTGACAGCAGGAGGAAGAGTTATCTAAAGATCAAAAAGCTGAGTTTGGGGAGTAAATATGTTGTTAGAACAAGTGTGACCTAGTGTGATACATTTGGATTTATTTTAGAAAAGGCTTTCTTATTCTTATGCTCAGTCCTAGAAATATATTTCAAGTGAAGTTTAACAAGCAACTTGCAGATGGTACAGGCATATTAAATGGCATCATCTTAAAAATCATATCCAGGGGCCAAGGTTTCCAAGAGAAGAAGCCCATCATGAAAAGTAGCAAATGCCCTCAACTCTTCAAAGGTTGCAAAGTATATTGTTGTCTTCAGCTGTGAATAACTCAAAATAAGGACTTGGACAGCTGGCAGATTGCACCATCATTAACCAGGGATGTCGAAACGGTGGTTTGCAAGAGAAAAAGCTGTAGGAACAGCACTCCCTGTGATGATATTGGTAGGTGTGATGTTTTCAATTAAAAGTTTGATGATAAGTGCCCTGGTCATCTATGGTGGAGAACATTTGATGGTATAGTCTGCTGTTCCAAAATGTTTGCATGTCATTGCTAGAAACAACCTCCAGCTTGAGGAGCTGTTTTGAAAGTGAGTGATAAAGTGCTTGTTGCTTACAAACCAGATGGACACCAGAGGCAGGAACTGTGTAAATACTCTGACCACTGTTGGTTTGTTGTTTCTTCCATTTCAGCTGGATGCTGAGAAGGCAAAATTGAAACTGGAAAGATGGGCTTCCCAAGATGCTGGCAGTGGGGGTGGAAGAAGTGAAGAGCTGGAGTCAAGCGGGGATTGTGATGATGAGGATGGCTGTCAAGGATCCGGTGACAGGACTCACACAGCAGGTAAATACAGTTTCTATAGGCACTTAGAGAGCTTGAAAATACATAAGTGTCACAATTAGGTGGACAGACCTCAGACATAACTGCTTGAATTATTGTCAAAATCCCACTAAATTCAAAGGATTTGAATTTTTATCTGTGAAGAGCTGCAGCAAAAATAGAATGATACAGACAGTAACCCAATATGATTTAACACTTGGCACGCAGATAAAGGACTTAAATTTAGAGTGAATAATATTTGCGAAGAAATCTAGATCACAGAAATACTGAAGAGCCTTCCTAGATAATGTGAGCTCTTCAAATAAATAGAAAATTGATGCCCTTATAGAGTGTGCTAAGTGTTAACATAAATATTTATTTATTGCATAATGATACCGAAGGATGATCCAAACAGAGTTGTCTGAAAGTATATATTCTTGAAAAAACATATGAAACACTATGGAGTTTTTTCCTAGTGGAGAGCTGCTGGTTAAGTGGAATTTCTTGATAGGCTCATATCTGCATTCTGCAATATTTATTCATTAAATGACTTGGATAATATGTCATCAAATGTAGAATCAGCATCAGAATCTAACTTAACTTCCACCGACATATTGGCAATTTAATATGTAGCTAAATCCATTTAGTAACTCAATGAGATTTTTCTAAATACTTGATACTACTGGTTTGTAGTACCCATAAGTTCTGATTAATTTTCGCTTATTGAAATGCAACTGCTTTAATTGCCATAGTGTGTGTAAATACACTGTGGATTGGATGTGCAAATAGATGAAGTACAGGTATAAGAGTGTTGAAAAATAGATATAAGAATGCTCATTGAGATGGATGGAACTCAGGTGGGTTTTAAACTGCTGCTTCATTCTGCTGAGATAAACAAGTGCCTTTTCCTTGTCCCTGTACCACTGAGTGGAGAGCAGGAAAAGGTAGCCCATGCTCAGGTAAGATATGCAAACATGCTGTGATAACCTATAGTCAAGACTTCAGTTGTTCCTGTTATGAATCTCTGTTCAGGAAAACCAATGTGTGCAAAATGTTACAAGTAATTTGCAGTACCAACTCATAAATACTTGAATTTTGGGTTGCATTGATGGCCTGTATGGTCAGGCCCCATGTGGTATCATCACACAGGGACAGTTTATACAAATTGTTAAGGAATTGCAGCTAACAGGTCAAGCAGAGATTTTCACTGTCTACTCACCAGTGTTTTTGAACAGAAGAACTTTGATAAAATACTATTTTAAAACTATTTGCTTAACTTTTTTATTGTTTATTGTATTACATCCCTAAGCAGTGATGGTTTAGGCCCTGGGGATTGGGGAGGATAAATCCTTTAACATGCTTTCCTCTCTGTGTGGAGCACTGCAAACAAAGGCCAGGTGCTGGCTGCTCTTCAGCAAACAATCAAACTGTTAACACACCATTCTGGGAGGAGTGTGCACTCTTACATGGATGATGGCAGAGTTCAGTCGTTCAAACAGAAAAGCTTGAATACTTTCAAGACTTGACTTTCAGCTGGATTTAATAATGGAAAGCTACTTAGTGTCTCTTTTTCCCCTTTTTTTGCAATCTATTTAATTAAAATGCTTTATGCTGATGTCATCCTGGATTTAGAAGAATTATATTTATATAGCTAGCTATTTCAGAATTTAGCAGGGTGTATATCCAATTAAAAAGGTAATTACAATATATTTTAGAAAATGGTATTGATTCATAGCAGAAGAATAAGTATTTCATTGTGTGACAACAGTAATGCTGTATCATAATTAGCTTTAAAATACTGTACTGTATACAAGCCACTAGCAGTAAATCTCTTTTGCATATCTGGATACAATTAAGAGATAAAATGCAGTAATCTCATTATAGAGCTGCTTTGCTTTAATAGAATGGTAAAGAAAAACAAACATGAGATTAGTTGAATTTCCTCTTGCTGCATGTCTGTTAGATGGTGTTTGTAACTGTACAGCCTGTGAACTTGTTGTATTTCCTAAACTCAAACCCTGTCAAGTACATCAAACCATTGTTTTGTGGAAGTGGAACATGACAACATCTCCTGTTCCCTGCTTGCCTGAAGTACAGTGAATTGAGACATGAATTGACGCTAAAGCTAAGTCCCAAGTCAAAGCCTGATTTGAGGCTTAGTGAAGTCACAGGGAATATCCTTACTGACTGCAGCAGGTATGGGTGAGACACGAACAAGAGCTATACAAAGCCACTGAGCTCATGTTGTAGCATGGAGTCATACAGTAGAACAAAAGGAATGAAAAAGGAATAAAAGCCTTTCCAAACACGAACTTTTGGCAGAGCAGTCATGCTTTTAACAACAGGTCCATAAAAAAAAAAAGAGAGGAAAGGATTTCGATGTCAACCTCTAAAATGCTGAACTTAGAATATAGTAGAAATTTACTGCATCTGCCATTTATTTGAAACCTATACAAAATTGTATTTACCGCTTACATGTTGAGAGCATTGCAAAAGACTGAGATTGCTTTTAGATTTTGAAAACCTACCAAATGCACATTTTTTTCACCTCCCAGAATAAAAATTACCTTTTCATTACCAAGAAATTGCCAGGATTTTCATCAATATCTGGATTACCATCATCAAAACATTTCTGTTCATAACATCTCCCCAGACAGGGTACATTGCTTTCTCCCACCTTGTTTTTCCAAACTAACAAGCTAACAGAGGGCTGAGCTCCCTGGGTTTAGATTTCAGTGTGCACTGGATAGGTAAACACAGAAGTGATTGTGTGTGTATATTCCAGCCAGGTCATTGTACATATCCTTTCCCTGGATGCTTTTCTTTTTGACTGGGGATTGCTGCCTCTATATTTCAGCTCATCCTGCAATGCATAGTACAGTCCTGTCCCTTTGTCACCTTCCAGCCTTTGAGAATCATGCCTGCATATCAGTTAATCATTTTCGTTTATGTCTTTAATTAAGATACATGGCTGTCTATTACTTAGTGCTGTTTATCTTTGTTACAAATAAGTCTTTGCCTGACACATTCACTGTTGTCTCAAAAGATCACCACTTCTTTAATCGTAATGAGCCTAATTATCTATTCTGTATGCGGTGTGTTTATCCAAATGATTTTACATGAACAAGACAAATTCTCAGGAAACCAGCATTCTCTTCCAAAATTATGTATGGTAGAAGATGCTTTAAAATGTCATATTCTCACAGGCCTTACCAATTACCACAAGTATGTCTTCTTGGGGAAAGCTGTGGGAACAGCAGTTCCTCAAGCAGGCCCATGTGTTATTTGTTGGCAGGTACCAACTTTTTAATGACAACATCTGTGAATCATCTTTGAACAAAGCTTTGTTAGGAGAGATTTAAGAAGAGGAAAGCAAGTCTTACAAATCTTCAGCGTGGATGGGGAAGTTGCTCTGTGGTTTGCACTGCTGCAGTCCTGCAGGTTTCTAGGCAGAAGGGCAAAGCAGCATCTCAGGCTGTGCCTTGCTGAGCACAGTGTGCTCACAGAACCATAGTCTTCATGGACCTGATCACAGAATGATCACACTGATGTAAGTGGTTATTCTTAGGCCCTTACTAGAGCATGAAGGTGCTGATAATGTGGAGAAGAGCAGGGTTTGCTCAGTGCCCTGCAGGATTGAGCCACAGGAATGTTTATGTAGGAGAGGGAGGAGTGTCCTGCTGTTCATGAAAAGGGAACAGCAATGGATTCACACTGTGTCCTGCTTCTGCTGTTCAGACAAAAGGAAAATGTCTGTTCAGTGAAAAGTTAGGGAAGGAAGTTAGTGCAGGGGGTTTGCAATTCCCAGATGTGCTGCACAGCTGTGTGTTGTGATAAGGTCCCACACAAGAAATGACAAGCAACATTAGAGCTCTGTTCAGGGAAATCATCAGGTGATTGATTAGCCACTAATCAGTTTTGAAAACCTACC
The DNA here is from genome assembly GCF_000695815.1 of Acanthisitta chloris. Classification (NCBI taxonomy): domain Eukaryota; kingdom Metazoa; phylum Chordata; class Aves; order Passeriformes; family Acanthisittidae; genus Acanthisitta; species Acanthisitta chloris. The sequence continues at coordinate 32,854 of NW_008692854.1, read as the reverse complement.
AAATGCTCATTTCTTTCCACCTCCCAGAATAAAAATTACCTTTTCATTCCCAATAAATTGCCAGGAGTTTCATCAATATCTGGGTTACCATTGTCAAAACATTTCTGTTCATAGCTATTAGTAAACATCTCCCCAGACAGAGTACATTGCTTTCTCCCACTTTGCTTTTCCAAATTGCTTACAGAGGGTGCTAACAAAGGTGGAGGAAATGTTTAGACCACAGGTAGGGACCTGTATTTGGTACAAGCCCAAAGTCCCATATGTAGAGGTCTGGACTGTGTGGAGGTTATGGAGCATTGTGATGAAGAGACTTGTGCTGACATCACTTCTGGGCATGGTCCATGTGCACATCTGTCTGTGCATGGAGGACACAGGTATTCCTGGGCCTAGTCCCTAGCACTGAGCACTGTACTGTACATGGAGCTGTGTGTTTCTCAAAGCCAGTGTAAGACAGAAATTAGTCCAAGCATCTGTCTAGATGAGCCTGATACAACATCATGCAAAGTCCTAGTGAATGGAACCAGTGCTGGGCTGCAGCTGTCCTCTAGCTGGCAAGGCAAGCAAACAGCAGAGGTTAAGGAGAACATGGTTTAGCCTACACTTGGGCCCTTCTCCACTGAACAGAATAGACAACACCAAATGTCTGGTGCATGATCTGTGGTCTTTGCACCAGATTCACCCCTCTGAGGGTAGAATCTGTATATGGATCAAAAAGCTCATCCCTTGGGTGGGACATGTGTCAGCCCCACTCCTTCTGACATGCCTTGAAAATTTAGATCATTGGGAGGCAGAGACATGTGGCTTTACCTTTCCTGTGGCTTGCTGCCTGCTTCACACATAGATGGGCTTCTGCTTTGTGCCCATCCCAAAAGCAGTGGGTTTCCGTGGAATAACAAGAAGTGCCTGAGCAGTGTTGACCCTTAGGCACAGCAGATTTTACACAGTGCTTTAAAATCACGTCTGGCAGTGCAGGCATTCAATGAGCAAACACATCCTGCAACATCCTAGCCAGACTTTGAACATGACTGTGGGTTAAATGTGCTTTATTACTGTGATTTTTGCCAAATGCATATCTAATCCCAGTAACAGTTTTCATCTGTGCTTCTTCCTAATTCTTTCATGAAGCCCCCTCCCTTTAATAAGAAGTTTCTGATTTCAGGCATCTCAGTTGCACATCCTGCATGTTGTCACAGCTCAGTGCAGGAGTGGGGATCTATAACAAATCTCTTAGCACTTTCAGGTGATGTGATTCTAACCCTTGGCTTTCTTCTTGGCTGTGTAGAAATTCCCCAGCTTCAGTCCACCTTTCTGCTTTATCCTGGTTGTAGATTTCTTCTTCAGGCCTTAGGAGAAGGATGGGGTTTTGCCCCAAAAATGCTTTTACAAGTGCAGACAGGTAAATTTTGTTTTCTTACTGTCTTCTTTCTGATCTGTGTCTGGTCTCAACAGCTATGGAAAGTTAATGTATTTCTCTGAATGTTTTAATTATCAGCTTTTTCTGTTTGAATATCAAGATTCTTTTATGCTTTATTATGTTATCATTCTCCAGGCTTGTCTGTCTTTTCTTGGCATCAATATTACTGTATGAGCTGTCATGTTAATCATACTTTATTTCCATTCACCATGTCACAGGATGCACTTACACTTGTATTTATCCAAATATGCAATTGTACAGCTGCTGATTTTGTAATTATTAGTACAAAACATCAATATTCTGAGATCATAATTTCTCCTGGCAGTCAGCCATGCTCATCCACTTCTCATCACCACACGTCCTCACTTTGCTCACAGATGATCCTAGCTCAAAGAAATACTGCATTTTCAGTGTCTTCTATCTTCCTGCCTGGAGAAACCTCTCCATCGTGTCTCATCCCCATCCTGCTGCCTCACATAGCCATTTTTCTACATCCTTTGTTGCACAAGACATTTTCTCTCCAGCTCTGTCTTTAGAGAGCCTATAAATTCCTAGATTGCCCTTAGTGTAAATGCCTCATTCTATCCACAAAACAGCACAGTAACAGGTTAAACCCTTATATAAGGTTGATTTTTGAGAAAGCTCATCTTTATGTTTGTCATTTAAGGTGGTAGGTAGAGATGAGCCTCGGCCAAGGGCTGCATCAATAAAACCCTGCCAGTGCATTCAGCATGTGTTGGGGAAAGCAGGTGGCAGTTCCACAGCTGCAAATTTCTGGCTTTGTTGTAGGATACAGTTTGGGAAGAGAAAAAACAGAGAAACCTAGGATGGAAAGTACAGATTTTGATTATTTATTTTAACTTCGTAAGATCTGATCCTGAGATGAGTTACTTTGATCTTGTAGTGGTGTCCCACAGTTCCCTCATGGGTACACTTTGCTAAACATTTCTCTGGGCAGCAGTGATGTTTCCTGCAGGCTCTGCTCTGTGCAGGTGGGATCAGAGGGCAGCTGAGAGGGTCTTCTGGGAAGGGGATGGGAAGAGAGAGTGTTGCAAGGTGAGGGAAGAAGAAAGAAAGAGAGAAGAAAGAAGTTTCCCCACCTCTCTGTCTCTGAGTAAATCTATTTTACAGTCTGCCTACACAAGGACTAGGAATTCTGTGTCATTTAGTGCACTTACACAGTACAGTTTCCACTGAAATGCATAGGAGAAGAGTCATAGACTCATTCCTCATCCTTCCTCAGCCTCAGCATGTACATGACAGTTTGAGGTGTAAAGGAATGGGATTTCAGTTCCTTCAGATTCTCACCCCTAGGCCTGAGGTAGAGAGTTCCCAGTAACACCAGCACTCCAGCTTGGATCCATTCAAGACAGGAGTTTTTGCCAAGTTGTATAAATGACTTTCTGCACGACCAGATAAACACATCCCCTGTAGGAATTTCTCCTAATGCTAATCAGAACAGTAGCTAGAGGAATAATAGACCATGTGCCAGCTCTGCGACTCTCTGAACAGCTTTGGTACTAACTTTGGTACCTTCAAAGAGGTGAAATGGTAATTGGGGAAATGCAATTTTACCATTTCACCAGAGAAATGTAAATTAGAGCACATTTTGATCATTTTAGCACCATTTAGACAAAATTAAAAGGTAAAGCATTTTAGTTGCTTAGGGTATAAAACCTTCCCATGCATGTTCTGTAGGAGGAAATTAAACATTGGAGAGATCAAGATAAAGACATTTGGGGCTTAAGTGTTTGCAGTAGTTCTGTATAAGCAGTCATCAGAGACTGCATTGGAGATCACTGAAGGGTAATGCGCTTTTACCAATCTTCTATTAAAAATATTACCAGTAATCTCTGTCCCTTGAACACGCTTATTACAGCAGAAGAATTTTCACTGCCTTTGTCAGCAATATTTTATCTAGTTACTTTCCTCAGGAGCAATTCCGTGTGTACATGTATTTCTGAGATGGATTTTGAAAACAGCCTTAAACTGAAAACTCATTGATCTCCTCATTTTCCAGTGAATTCCCACTCACCAGCATTTCTCACAGGTTTTAATAAAATTGACTTCTTTTAAACCAAAGTATCACAAAGCTGAATGGTCCCACACAGGGACAGTATAGTCAGACCACCAAGAGCATGAATAAACAGAAGCAACTTGGTATTTGATGGCTAAAATATGGGAAAGACAAGCTTCCAAGAAAAATGGCCTTACTAAACACATGAAGCAGAATATACGTCTTGATTGAGGCTGTAAGAGCAGTCTGCAGGTAGCTACTTTGACCCACACTCATAGAGCTTATGCTGTGGATGCCCTTTGCAAGGATCAGGCTGGCACCCTGAGTTCAAAGGCCAAGCTAAATGGAGAGTAAAACTGATCCTTCACAAGTAACTCTCATGAGCTGTGTGATTTAGATCCTTCTGACAAGAAATTCACTTAAGAGCTGTAGTATCTCGGCCATGCCAAGTAGTGATAGGATAAATGTGAAGGCTAAGGCAATTTGCCCCCAAAATGCCATAAAGCCAAAATTAATTAAGAGGAGTTAACAATGAATATTCCTTCAAATTACTCCAAAATAGATAACTTGTATAACTTAATGGAAGCTCCCTTTAAATAGTAATGCTATTAGACTATAAGTTATTGAAACAATCATGCAAACCTAAGGAAGATGTTCACCTGAGAGTTAGATTTCATGCTGTACAAGGGAACTCTTACCTGGCCAGAGCTAAGTGACAGTGACGTTGGTTCCTGCTCTATGTGGCGTGTTATGTGGCTCCTGTGCCACTTCCCCTTTTCCATGGAGCCCTCACCTGCTCACCAGTGAGAGCAGGGACTGAGGAACTGAATGCAGTGAATCACTGTGCCATTGCCTTGAAGCATTTGTCATGCTCCACTGTTTCAGGATTTTGGTCCTATCCAGAGCTCTAGCTAAGAGAGGCAATGTGTTTGCACGTGGGGATATCGGGGGCGGGGGGGAACCAAGGAAGAAAGATAGTAAAAGAAAACCCTGGACCTTGTTTCTTCCAAAGGTAAATTATTCCAGGTTAATTAAGGTAAGGTTATGAATCACTGCAACCTTAAAGGCTTTAAGAAACCCTCTGTCATCTCTCATTGCACACAACGAGTGAAAGGCAGGTAGCACAGCTGTTTGGCATTGGAAGTAGAACTGAAAGTCACTGACAAATGAAAATGCACTTTCTCTTTCTCCCTGCTGCTACCTTCCCTTGTTTTGTGATTCATAACTGGTTGCTGTTCTTTTTAAAGAAGGAAAAGAACTGCTCTGGTTTGTTTTCTCTCCCTCCCTCTCTTGAACCAATATTTCTTGGGGATGTTTTATCTTTGTTTTTAGGGAGAAACTGTGTCAAGTACACCAGGTACATATTTTGAGGTTTTCTATTCCTTGATTGTCCATTTTAAGGTAAAATAATACTCCTTAAAAGAGCACTGTTGTGCCTGCAGCCAACAGATATGCCATCAGTATGTCTCAGCTGAGAAATTTAGGATCAAAAGAAAGCACAGTTTAGTTTTACAGAAGCAGAGAGCACTGCACAACTGCTCTGTATTCTATACTCGATTTACTACAAAAAGAACAGAACTTCAGGCTGAAGTATGTGACATATCAACAGGATCAAGAATTTATAGGATTGGAACTGGCTGCCTGGAGATCAAGGTACCTACAGTAACTTAAACCAGCTGATGATCTTGCATGTGCTTAAATACCTTCCCTGAATAGAGTTCAAAGATTAGGCACATTATTCCTCAGCAGGTGATTTTGCATCTGATTTATCAACAGTGTCTCCTGTCTACTGGTTTGTAAGAGTGTTTATTTCTATCCTTCCATCCTGAAAGCAGTTAAGCAATACTTCCCTGAAATTTCACACCTTCCAGGATGGGCAGGACAGCTGGCACCTTTCAGAGGCCTTTTAGGGTGTGTGTTGGACTGTAATACCATCTGCTAGCCCCAAACTCAGGAACTGGATATAAATTGCAAAAGAGTAAAGTTAGAAACCTTTCTGGGTTTATATGATGTGCTGGAGTGTGGAGCCTGAATCTGGACAAACAGGGGAAAGTCTCTAAATTAAGGATTACTATGGGTTGTCATCATTGTTCTCAGTGATGGAAAACTCAGTTGGATCCAGGATGCCACAGTGTCTCTTAACACCACTGTTAGTCTGGTTTCCTCCATTTGCCTCCATTAATTGCCCCTCATGTACAGTTGCACTGGAAGCTTTTCTTTTTCTGAATTCCATTCTATTCTGAATTCAGGCTCCTGCATATCACAATCAGAAAGTATTTTCTTTCCTTGTCTTCTGTCTTTTAGAATTTAGACAGATTTTATAACATTCTTTAGTCTGTCTTCTTTAATCAGTCTCCCAGCCCTCCTATTGTGCATCTTGTCCTCTGAATGTCTAATAGTTTGTCAAGCCAAGTTTTAATTCCTTCTGAAATAAAATACTATAAGGAACCAACCCAAGTTTGAATATGACTATATTTTGAAATAGAAAATGTATTTTGATTTTTTTTATCTCTTGTGGCATCTTGTGTCACATTAGAGTTCGTTCACCTCTTAAATGAACACTTCTCTCTAGTTTGCAGATTAGTTTTTGTTTCAGTGAGATTCAAGTCCATTTAATGCTTTCTGAAATGATGCACATTCTTGGTCTAAGTATGACTTGTACAAACAAACCTTCCTTGCACCAGCAACCTGCCTGGGTAGCTGCATTCCCCCAAAAAGGATGAGACCCAGTTGTCTCATGCTGTTTAGAAGGAACATAATTACCATTTTGGAAGAGGTGAAAGCGGTGACTGTATATTCTGGTGAGCAAGCATCTACTTTTGAATAAGCAGATAGCACAGTTTCTGGTACTGTGCAGATCATA
>NW_008692854.1:8661-26534 GCF_000695815.1 Acanthisitta chloris | reverse complement strand
ATGTTAAACAGTGATGACCCAGGTAGCATGTGAAGGTAGCAACTACTCTTTCAAACTTTATTCAAGTTAGTTGTAAAAAGCATTGAACATTCTTGAAATCACAGTTTTAGCCCACTTACTATGGCATTGCTGCCCACAGTCAGCAGTTAATTCACAAAGATAAGCAGGACTAGATCAGTATGGGCATGAAAACCCCTTGGAATCACTAGAAAGTAGGCACACTGAATTCAGCTAATGAAGCTGTTATTTGCACAGAGAACCTTAGAAATTCTCAGCTTTCAAAACTATTTGCCTTCATCCCAAATTAAAGAGATTAAAGAGAATTTTCTATTGCAGCATTGCAACTGCCTAGTAATAAATCATCATCTGATATTTATAGCTCAGAATTAAGACTGGTGACTCAGACATGCTGCTGACCATTTAGTAGTGAAGTCCTAATAATCCAGTCTGGAGCAGCAGGGGAAGGAATAGCTTTCTGATGTGAAGTCAGACAAGTAATTTCCTATTTAAAATTTGATTAGATAAAATCTTTTGAGCATGTGCTTGTAAAGCAACAGCCTGTTTAAATATGTATAGTGCTGCAGCACACGCAGGACACTGGGACAGCAACAGCACAAAGAACACTCACACTGACCTGAACGTGCAGGGGAAACACAGTGCCCTGGGCTAAACTGGATCAGGAGAAGCTTCTTACACAATGGAAAAACATTAGAACTGAAGAGAGAAGAGCAGTTTTCATCCTATTAAAAAAACCCCACAAACTTGTTTTTGTGTTGAAAAAGTATCGTTTTCCAAAACTGGAACATTTGGAACAACATATGCAATTGGAAGAACATTAATTTGAGGGGATATTTTTGTAGGTTTTGAATACAAAAGGAAAAATAGATTCAAGCTGGAATATTTTGCCACCTGCAAACAATGTATAGTTTTTAAAGCCATCTAGTAAGCTTGGTGTTTTAAGTCAGAAAGTTCTTGATTTAAAGGCATTATATTCTAAAATTCATGAGAAAGAATAAAGGCCAGAAACAAACAGAATGGGGGAGTTTGGCCTAATTCTGACCCAGTAATCAGCACTGGGAATTTTGCCTTCGACTTGATGAGACAACACTTTGAGCCAACAAACAAAGGGTAGGATTCTGCTGCCCTCCTCTCTCCTGTGCAGGGTGGGATCCCTAAGGTTGCCTGCAAAGCTACTGCCCAGGATGACCTGCAGCCATGCCCTTGGCTGGTGCCAAAGCACAGAAATTACATTGGTTCAGGTTAAAGAACAGTGGCACTGTCTTTTTTTCATATCCTGATTTATATAATGAAGAGAGGTCATGGCAGCATTTCAAAATAAGCTGTTGATAGTAAAGCATCCTCCCAAAACTGGGATACAGTCCCAAAACTGGGATACAGTCCTATTGCAAGTTCAGGCGGGGAATCCCATTACAACAGTTTAGTACAATTGCAGCCAAGTTGGAACATTTTATCACTCATCATAAAAAGTACTTGCAGAATAGTCCTGGGAATGGAAATACTCAGGTTATAGTCACACATTCTCAAAAATTACAATCTTTGAAAGTGACCAACTACTTGTGTTCGCTGGAAGTTAGTTTTTCTCTCTTCATGGAGCTCTTCATTTTTTATCAGAGCCACGGGACCTTTTTTCTTTTTTTTTGAGTCTGTGGTGTGAGAAACATCTATGTCTGATAAATACCTGATGCATTTGTGTTCATTTCATGGACCTAAGGTGGGAGATTTTTCTTCGAAGTTCCTTGCCTTAGCCCTGCTTGCCGCAGCTCTCCTCCAGCACCATCTGTGTAGGATCACCACCATCCTTGCAGATTTCATTACAGCCCTCCAAGTGATGAACTGGAGCATGAAACCAGCAAGGTGCTGCCTGGGTTTTGCTTTTCCAAAGCTGAGGAAAAGCCCTGAGCATCAGCAGAGGCTCTGAGTCATGAGGATTACAGTCACATTCAGCCTGTATTTGGAGGCTTTTCTTGTAGTTGCAGAGCAGTTCTTTGATTGGCACTGTCACATCTTTATATGTTTTCCCATCAGGGAAGTGCATGTGATTGCCTTGTAAGAAAGCCAGAGAGCTTTTCAAGAATCTCACCTACTGCAATCCAGTCATTGCATCCACAGATTTAGTGGCTGTGCATGGAAGAACTCCCTCCTATCTCTCTCAAACCCACAGACACACACCCCACCACCCAAAGCACTCACTGGTCTGTGTTGTTCCCTGTGGCCTCCTGATCCCATGGGCTTGGGAATGTGGAGTTTTCACAGAGCAGACTGTTTCCTGCTCAGGTCCCTTAGTGCTTCAAGGAGATTCCTGCACTGGTGAGCAGCATGTGAGATTCCTCTGAAAGCAGTGTCTGAGTGTGACTCTCTCCTGTTCCTAGAGAATCTGCTGGAGATAAATATATATAGGAATATTCCTACCTATATCCACTTGAGTAGGTAGGTACTGGCTGTCTCCAGGCTGTTTTAAGGCTTTAACTCCCTTGACATAAACTCCACATGGATATCATGAACAGGAAAGTGCTTAATCAAAAAAAGCCACTTTAATCATATTCCAGGGTCCTGTGACAAGTTAACAGGTCCTTGACAGCTTGTCAGTAAGTGAAAAAGAGGCATGACACTAATAGCAACGCAGCAGTGGTGTGGTATCACACCCAAGTGCATCGCTGGGAAATGCCCAATGGGAGCCTCCCCATTAATCCAAAAAAGCCCCAAGTAATCAGTGTCCATCCATGAGACTATAAACCCACAATCCTTTTGATTTCATGCAGCAGCCTGGGGACTGTCAGCTGAACTTCTGCTTTAAAATCGCTTTGCCTCCTCTTTGTCAAGGCCATTTGCATAATCTGTGTCACAACAAAAATTGGAAGTGTGTTGTATCAAAGGAGATTTGAAATGAATTTTTAAAATTGCAGATAAATCATAAACTTGTTTTCGCAAAGTGTATGAAAATGCATTGCAAACTCTAAAGAAGTTACTCAAAGGAGCAAATGCACAACCACAGAAAATATTTTTATATCTGTATAAATAGACTGAAACCCTATCAATCTGCAGAATACATCAAAAGGAGGTTTTATAAGAAATAAGCAAATTATAAATTCCTAGAGTGCCAATTTTCTTCCACAGATTATGCAAACATCATGTGTGCTTCAAATAAAGTTGCATTTTATTATAAATGTAACTCGTGATAAAATAGATGTAACATTCAAATGGTAGTTTAGAATCTGTATTATTCTTACCTTATAGAATCATACAGAAAAGTTGATTTGAGCTAACACAAGTGTATTCAATATGCACAAGTCTCTGTTTAGTCTGTAAAGTGCAGGGTGGGTAGACAGTGGCAGTTTCCTGGTGCTGTAATTACTGTGTCACCATTTGTGAAGCATTTGTGTAAAGCACAATGCTCCTGACCAACCATGGACAAACTCTGCATCTTGTTAAAAATCAAATCATTGTTTTCAAACCATTTGCATTCTGCTGATACTGGAGAGCAATGTAATCAGTCAGTGCTTTTGTTTTATATAATCAAACACAATCCCTTTCTTCCATATGCATTCCTTTAGATAGACTTATGGATTATACACACTACCTCAATAAGGCAGTTTTTTAAAAGCAGCAAGCTATGATAAAATATAAATTCTTCTTTATTTGTTCCCTCATGCCACAAAGAAGGCTGTACACTGCAAAGGTGTGTCTTTACTTAAGAGTTCTTGCTCCTTTTTTTGCAGATATGTGCATTGATTTTGGTGGAGATAACTTTTCTGTGTTTGCTGTGTTCCTCTGAAAGAGCCTTAAGTCTTTGCAATGATCCCTTTTCCATCCTGGTCACAGCTCCTAGGTAAATGCTAGCAAGTTTAGAAAGTAAATAGTCAAAAAGCATTCCCTAGTGGGCATTGAGATTCTCTGCTCTTTTCATTTCACCCATGCATTGCACATCTCATTGATCTCTGAGATTTGGGATGTGGTCAAAAATTACCTTCTGAGACAGAAGCCATTCCCATGCCAATCTCCCTGTTGGGAGCAGACTCCCTCATGTGCAGGGCCAGGCCGTGGATCCCTGCCCTGTTCTGAGCACAAGGCACATCTCAGTGTGGATGTTGTACAACAGCAACTCAGGCAGCTGTGCCAGCAGAGGATGTGCCAGGGCAAGGGGCAAGTGCTGGGAGGGACAGTTTGAAAGGTCAGAGATCCAGGGCATGCAGATGGGAGTCCCTCTCCCTCTGCTCTGTTCCAATACAGTCAGTCAGTGTGGCATCAGGGATCCTCAGGTGGCTGATCTCAGCCACCAGCACAGCTTCCTAGCTCAGCCTCAGCCACACTCAGCCCCAGCAGAGTCTGTCTGCACTGGTGTGGAGTGAGGCAGAGCTCACAGCTGCCTGCCCCACTGTCTCTACCTGGGGCTTGCAGGATAAGCAGGTGTGTAATCTGTGTTCTCCTGGGGTCTCGTGCAAGTCACGCTTATCACAGATGTGTTATACACAGACTGCATTAACACTGCTGTCTTAGAATGTAAGCCCTTTGTTCTTGGAAAGTGTTAAGATATTATGAGCTTAAGGAGATTTGTCCTGAAAAGAATTTAGAGAAAATTGCCCAGCATTAATGCCTTAAAATGTCCATCATCAAATGCATGACAGCTAAACTCTCGGGCAGCATGTGGTAATGTAATAATTGCTGCATCCCTGAGAAGCTCACACCTTCTTGAAAGTACTATATTAATGCTCTTCTTTTAATTCCTCATTAGGCTAAGGTAGTGCATGTGTATTAGAGCTAAGAAAAACTAGTTGTTGCAGGTTGTAGATGAATTTGTTTTGATTATTGCCTTATTTTAAGTGAATGCTCTTTAGAAAAAATATACAAACATGATGAAATTAAATCACTGCAGATTAATAATACAGTGCACCAAGACTGGTATTTTGTTTGGCTTACTTTTAACATATTTGTCAGAGTTGGAGGCTTGAATACTATAACTGATCAAAACAAAAATATAATTTCAAAATGAACAACAGGAATCATTTCCCAGAAATCCAGATTGTGCCTGAAAATTAACAAAGCTTCTACGTGAGAATTGGTCAGATACTTGTAATACTATTTAGCTGCTAAAGCAGCTGTCTGTACAGTAAACCAGCTATGTGATTGCAGTCATCTTTTTTCCAGTTGAATCTAATAGCTTGTAAAATAATGCTGGGAGTAAACCTCAGGAAGTGGTGAGATGCATGTGGTTAGGGCTTTCTTGGGGGTTTCACTTGTGACAGTTTCTAGAGGGAGAAGACTAATTTGATCTGTGTGCTATAAGCAGATGTGTGAGCATGTGTGGGTTAATGGCATGGAGAGCAGTTAGATTCCAAATAGTGGCTGAAACGATCAAGCCTTTAGGATTAGGGTGTGTGTATCTTTATGCTTAATTAAATAAATCACCTTGGAGCTGGCTATAATAATAGTTTCACATTAGCTCCTATGGCATTTTTTAGATCCACAGGGTAGCTCTAATTGCATGTGGAACACTCCCCAAGCAGTGGTACAAAGGTGGTGTATTCTCTCCAGCACCAGATAAATGTGCAGCCTCTAACCCCGTGATCCTTTCAAAATAACATTCTCCTTCACCTGCCAACTAGTAAGAATCCCGTGGAGAGTTCCAACAGACATTGTTTCTCATAACATCTCATGGAAATTGCTGAGAAATACCAATAATGAGAAAAAATTATGCTAAGTTCTCTTCTTTTTCAAAGAATCTTCCCCGAATCTTCCCTTTACTGCAGTCAGTCAAAAAAATCCCAGACTGTTAATATGCCAATATGTTAATACAGCTCCACAGGATCTGTCATCTCAGTTAACATCAGCTAAGTACCTGCCTTTAGTGTTTTCCTCTCTTGAATATGTATTAAAACTATCAGACAAATTTTCAATACACAGGTGTATTAGCCAAAAAACTGAATCCTGCATGTAATGAAGAACATACGGTGGCATTACGTGCTCTATTAAAATGAAATTATCTTCAACTTTAAATAATATTTATTTTAAAATTTAAAACAGGTCAGCTTTGAAGATGAACAGGCATGGCCCCTTGCCAAAAGAACAATCAGATCTTCTGCTGCAGAATATATAGAAAATCAGAACAAACTTAATTACCTGTGCCACTGCTAAAGGCCCTTCATATCTTAGCACTCAAGAGTTAGCAGATTGTATCACGTCTGCCTGATTAGCAGTTCTGGCTGAGAAATGAAACATTCTGACTTAACTGAAATTAAAAAAAAAAAAAAGAATCATTCCACTTTTAAAGAAGACAATCTGAACAGCCTCCATTTAAAGCATAACAGCTTACAAGAAATGTTTACATCTCAGTGTGTTTTCTCAAACTGCATTAATTGTTTTGCCATGTGAATAAATATCAGCAAATATCCGCATAGTTCTCGTTTTCTCAGATCTCATCTCTTCAGCCTTCCTTGGAGGTCAATATCTCAGCCTGAGGTGGTTTCTTAATTATTATTTCTTTTTAGTTGATGTAGTTTTTTTTACAGAGAACTAAGTAAAATGATCCATTTTCACAATTCCTAGATCCCAAGAATCCACACAGTATTCAAAGTCTCTTATTTTTATCTGATTTTATTGGGCATTTTGTCATACAAGTATGTCTTAAGATCTCAGAAGTCTCAAATGTGGTTTTTCTCCAGGGGACATCAGAGGTGCTCCAGGTGCTGGAACAGGTTACCTTGGTAGGAAGACCCACGTGGTTGGAGCCAAGGGAAGAAGCCTGGACAGCATTTGTTGCAGAGAGAATGAGTGTGGGGAATAGCTGAACGTTTCAAAGGGAAGGCTCTTTTTGTGACTGTGAGATGTAAACCCGTATTTTTCTTCCTGTTCTTTATTAACATTCCCATGGTAGTGCTTATGGGTAAAAAGTGAAGTACTAATGGTCTGGCACTGTCTCAGAAGTTGTCAGTGCCTTGGGATTCGGGTGTTGGCACTATTTATAGGCAGAAAAGAATATATTCAATGAGACTCGAGGTGGGGATAAAATCACCACTGCCCCTTTACTGCTCACGCAGCTCCAGTGGCTCACAGGACCATGTCTCCCTGCTCCTCATTTTTTCAGCCCCCTTTGGCATCCTTCTCCAAGCTCCTGGTTTCCCCATGCTGCAGCTCTGCTGAAAGCTTGTGTTGCCTTTTTCCTGGCTGTGCCCAGGCTCATGCTCCATGGCTTGGCTGACTCCTGCTTTCCTTAGACATTCTTTCCTGGAAGTGCTGCAGCCTGATCACACATAGCACCACGTGTGAGCATGGTAACTCCATTTGAGCCTAATTCTCTACTAATTCTTTGCAAGCCTTCAGTGCCAATCAGAAATATCTTTCCAACATCCTCCAGACACCATCCTCTCTCTCGGCTTGAGAGATTCCAGTTTCCACAGCCTGGCAGCATGTAGTCAACAAAGGAAATCCCTCACCCTCTGCCACAGTGCTGCTCCTCCAGCACAGCCCTGCTGGCTCCAGCTGCAGCCAAGCTTGCCAAGGCCCAGCACAGATCAGGGACAGAAGTGGCTGATCAGGGCAGGAGCACTGAATTCCTCTGGACTTTGGTTTGCTAACAGGAACAGTGCTCAGGGGCATTCTCTATATGATAGTGATTTTGCTTGAAAAGAGAAAAGACATCTCACTAGTGTGGAGAGAGCACAAGGTGCTGATCTCATCATTGTGCAGTGTGTGTGCCCTGCACGTGGCTCATGGGGAGAGCAAGGGTATTGCTTGCTTGGGTATTCATCTTCCAGAGACTTTAACACAGGGAAAAGCTACAGAAAATACTTAGATCTCTCTCCTTTACAGCTGGGGCTATTCGTATGCTTCATTTTTGCTGAATTTTTTGGATCTAGAGCAAGTAAGAACAAGCTTTGTTCCTTCTGAGCTTTCTTCTGTGTCACACCAGATTTCCATGATGTTTCCTTCTCTTGCAATGAGGGTTTCACAGGTGATTTCCCCACTGCTTGCCTCTGTAGCTCCCTGCTCTCAGGAACTATTCTGTGCCAGGGGCTGGTTCTCCTACCACTTAGTCTGAAGTGGGAGAGGTGACAGGGAGAGGAGAGCTTTTTTCTTGTTCTAGGGAAGCAGTCAGACTCCTAAGGCAAGTCCTACATTCAGTCTGCTACCCAGGTTGGTGTGGTATCTGGTGATGTCACACCAGATGTGAAACCAGATTATCCTTCCAAATCACCTGCTTTTCTAATGAGATGGCATTCTGAGGAGAGCATTTTACAGCCTCTCATTAAGCTGCAGCTCCAGCCCTGGCTCTGGCTGTGGCAGATCTTCTGCTGGGTGCACCTGTGCTCACACACGTGTGTGCAGACATCCCAACCATTCTGAGTGTTTGCATCCTGTGGGATCACACTGAATCTCCTCTTATTTCTCTTCAGCACGTGCTTATCAGCTGAACTAAGGCCTGTTAGCTTTCCCAGCTGCATGTTACAGGCTTGGATTAGTCTAGTTTTAAAAATCAACACTTGTTGAATTAAAAGTAGTTTCCAAACTGTCACTGGAGTGTCAGATACAATGACTTGAATCATCCTGCCCCTCATTTCTTTTCTTCTCTCCTCTCTGAAACACTAGTACCAACCAAGAAGAAAATTAGCAGTGTTAAATCTATGAAAGAAAAAAAAAATAGCCAGAGAAAAGTAGCATTTACAGGTATGTCAGCCCCACAGAATAAGCTGCAGTATATCAAGCCACCTTAAAAAACTGGACCTGCTTCATTTGCATCATGTTCATTAATGTCAAGTGTCATATTTATTGCACTGTATTATTTGAAGCTGTATTTTTAATATTGAGAAAACTATCATAAAACGTATTGCAATGCTTAAACATCACTATGAGAGTGAAAAATTGATTTTTCCATAAAAATATATTCACTTGTGAAATTATGGCCCTAGTGAAAATATACTCCATTTCAGCATGCTTTAAGGTGTGCTTCCTGGATAGCCTGCTAATATTATACCTAGATGTATTGTCTGCAGGCACTGGACACAATCCTCTGGGTGTGCAGAAATTAGATAAGGAATAATTCTTTTGTATAATAGCATCCCTTGTGTAGTCTGCTGTGCAATACAATAAAATTAATTCAGCTTCTCTCCATAGAGCTTATCTTCTGTACACATTAGAGTGTACTTCTCCTGCATTTTACCTGGGGAACAAATATTTTCTTACTTCATTCTGTTAAAATGTCCAGCATGGGTAATTTACAGAGCAGATCTGATCCCAGAGTCAGCCTGTAACTTCATGTCTATTTTTGCAGCATGTGGCTCCCGGGTTGAGTTGAACAGGGTACATCACACAGCACTGCTGAGAAGCTGTGGACACCCATCCTTAGGAGAGCTCCTGTACATAAATTGGGGTATTTACAATGTTGTTGACCTATAATTCAAATACTCCATTGCTCTTGAGACTGTAAGTTCTGTGTCTGTATCTTTCTAAATGTAAATTACCATTTAGCCTTTTCTTTGGGGGATTCATGACTACAGTAAAGGCCTGAATGAAAATAGAAGAATCTCTGCTGCATGCTTCAACCTGAAAAGCTCATTGTCCAGTACTGGAAATTGGATTCACCTTTCCTCTGTTTGCAGAAAATGTCTTTAGACCTTTGCTGGCATGGTTTGAGGAGCATTTAGCAATATGGTCTGTCTCTAGCACTCTGACCTTCCTCAAAACTTCTAAAAACAAATCAGCCTCATGGTTTTCTACCCTTCCTCTCCTACAGATAATTTCTGCCCTCAACCAGAGTTTGCTGTAGACTTTGATATAATCACAGTTAGACCTGAGGTTGTGGACTGTTGTGTTTTTCCAACATAGACACTACCCTGGATAACTCTTTGTGGTGAATCTCTGTCTTCTAATGCTTCTTGCAGGCAGAACATGTGACATTGGGCCATTCCCATATGTATTTCCTGCTAAGACATTTCAGTCTCTGTTTCCACACACATTCACTGGCATAATCATAAAGGTGAGGGACTGTACAGCCACATACTGAACAGAATAGCAGCTCCTCTTCTGCTTTACTGTTCTTTTCTAATATATACAGCCGCAGACCATTTTTGCCATATACTTTCAATCTTTTGCTGCGTCTCAGCTTGACTTTTGATACCTCACACTCTACCCTTACACTCCTCGGTTCCTAGAATCTACTTAGTCATGCCTTTTTCCATTCTTTGCAAATGCTCCACTTATTTTGGATGTTTGCATGGCATGATCTTTATGCCTTGGTGCTGCCAGAGGCTCCCAAGTGACCCCAGGCTGTCTGTGAGCCCATGCTGAGCCACAGTCACCTCACATGAACTCTGCTGATAAACTCACACTGCAAGGTACTCACATCTCATGCTTTGGGTGCTTGAAATGCAGAACCTGATGTTTGCTTTTTAAGCTGCTTAGGCCCCAGTAGCAGCAGCCCTTAATTGCCTTGAACAGCCTCACCTGGGAACCCACTCCTACACCCTCCCCTGTCAGCCCAAGAACCCGAGTTAAGCTCCAGCCTGGGCCTTCAGTAAATGCTTGAGCTGTGATACAGCTGCACCTGCTTCTGGGGCTGGAGCTGAATCATTTGGCTTTCCTGGTTTTCCCTTGAGCCCTTGAGTCTATCCTGGCACTTTGGATGAGGTGTGCTGCTGCCACCACCCTGCTCTGCTCACCTGGCTCTGGTGCTGTGGGACCACACCGTGGGGGGAGTCCCTGCCCTCTCCCTGACTGCAGAAGGGGGAAGGAAGCTTAAGAGTTTTGCAATTATTCCAAAATTCTCAAAAGTGTGCAATGATGAGGAAATAGAGCATAATATTTACTTTGTGGAGGAGAAACCCTTAGTTTTATCCTGAGTTTTGAGATGAAAGGTCATTTTGAACAGAGTTGGTTTGGGTGTGGGGTTTTTTTAAGGCAAAACCTCCCACTTTTCAAAGTGCTTGTGGCCAGCGCTGCCTTTCAGTCAGTTGAGCTTCACTTTGCCTCTCAGTTGGCTGTGACTGAGCCCCAGCTATTCTGCTCTCAATCTCTGTGAGCACTATATGCCTGTGGCAAATTCTTTCATTGCAGTGGATTTCTGTGGAGATGTACCTTGCTTCCCATCAATCTCACCATTCTCCTGGTGGAAGCTGAAGATGGGCTGAGTGTTGCAGAGGGCCGTATACATGTAGCATAGCTGACAGTAAGCAATGACAGTCTCTCTTCTCAGCAGCTCAAACCAGCAAATGTTGTCAATCTTTGCTCCATTATGTCTGAAAGGTTCTTTGATTCGTGTATGTTCCAGATACTCAGTACAAAGCTCCTGGCCTGGTGCAGCTCAGGAGTGTGTCATAGCCTTTTTTCTTCTTGAATGCTCAGAGCTCAAAATGAAGGAGCGTTTTGACAGCACAGCTCTCACAGGATGTAGGGAGTGGGTGATGGTGGCCTCGTGTCTGTGGATAGGCAGTGTAGGTGTGCTGTGAATGGTCTGGTGTGTCAGGAAGAACTGTGTAGCTCCAAGTATATCACAGAAGGTGGGTCATTACTGGGGTGTTTCAAAGGTGAGAACAAGCTGAAGTGCATTTGTCTTCCCTGGTAAATCTCTACTTTTGTGCTGGATGGCCACAAGTCCTCTCCTAATATTTGTGGTATTTCCTTCCAAACAAACACAATTTTGTGGTACTTGGATAGTGATCTCTAGCCCACCTACTTGCATGGTATCCATTACAGCTGTATTGGAGCTTCATAGTCTTTCATCTTTTTTTTTCCTCATTATGCCCCCAAGACTCGTTTTCTTAATTTTACAGCTGGAGAACTGGCATAGGCAGCCAATGGGAAATAGGCCAGCCATTCCACATGAGTTTTGTTTTGCATTGGGTTTAAGTGAGACTCTTTAAAATATAATTAAAAGCTTTATTGTTCTTTGATTAATATGCTGCTCTGTTTCTAGTATAATGCCACATTATCCATACTGTTCCCCGGCTATTTTACAAATATTTCTACGCTGTGTTTATTTTGGCAACTGCTGCCAGATGTTGACTATATGAACTCTTTCCAGCTTTTTAAAAGCTGCATTGCTGTTCTGTTTAGAAGATGCAGGGTATTGTGACATGAGGAACTGCACTGTCACCTGGGAGGCATCTCCTCTGCCCAGCCTTGGACAGGGAGTGGAAAGGGGATCAGAGCAGAGTTTGGATTTGCCGTGCTATCTCCCAGCACCAGGATGGGCAACAGAATCTGGGTCTCCTGATCCCTGGCTGCCAGTTCACTGTGCTGCTGGTCGCTGAAGGTTTCTTGTTGAGGGGAGAGCAGCATGGGAGGGAAGGTGGTAAAGGGAGCAGAATAACCAGCTGTAACCACTTCAGAGTCTGACAGGCCATGAGGGCCGAAACAAACTGGAAAGGCAACCCAGGGATTTAAGGGTGTTTCTCAGTCCTGTGGAGCTCCAGGTGGAGAGGAGCCTCTGTAGAAATAGCATGGGGTGTGACTCAGCCTGCCATCCCCACCTCTGTGCAGCATTCATGGAGTTAAAGCTTTAGAAATCCAAAGAATAGTACAGCGTTTGCAGTGTTGTGTGAATACATGTGCATTAGTTTGAATTCTGCAAAAGAAACTTCCATGGAAATATGTGGTTTAGGCCAAGTTTTTGAGTGATGTGCATTGGCAGGGCTCACACAACCAGATACAAATCTGGTCCAGACCTTGCAGTTCAAGGTATGTATTAGACGTATGACTCCAAGCTTCTGAAGCTTTTGGGGAAACAACTGGTTTGTGTTGCATTTTGTGACTTACATAATCTTGTTCTGTGCTCTGTGTGCCAGCTGCATGTCAGGAGGTTGTGCCTCATTTGTACTGTGTGAAGAATAGTTTTCCTCTGGAAAAAGGAAGGGAAAACCAAACAAGCAGCAACTTAACTTCTGCAGATTTCTTTTTTTTTCCTTTTTCTGTAGACCTTTTGCTCTGAGCTTCAAGACAGAAAATCTATCATAACTGGTTTCTGTTCAGATCTTGGCATGGACAAAATGCCTGGAAGGTCTGAAATATGGGGCTACTGCAAGTATTGATGGCCTATACAGACTCCATCACCTTTTAAATGGCCTGTCCAGAGGCAATGGGAAATTTGAGACTGCCAGGCAAAAGGAATGGACAGAAACAAGAGTGTCCCTTCCAGGCATCTTCCGTGGCATGGCTGTCACTTGCTGGGGTTTCCAGGCATAAACTGGCCATGAAGAACTATTAGCATGTCCCACTGATCCCATGACAGTACATCAAGCACTTCATTTCTTGCAGTGTTTCTCCCTTCCCACTGCCTTAGGTAACAATCAGAACTTGGAGTAAGTGAAGAAATCATCTGCTGCAGTGTGTTCATTTGGGACAGGCTTTTCCACTGCATGTAGCATTAGAAAGTATATTTGATTGTTGCCAATTAACAGACTAGCCATGCCTCTGGTAGCTGCAGAGATTAGCAGTCTTTATTTGGCATCATCATTGGAGACCTTTATAATGCTGACAGACTGCAGCAGGGAGGACCAGACAGCCCATTTGAGTGCTGCAAAGCACTTTCACATTAAGAGATCATTGTGCTGTTGAAATCAGCTATGGAAAATAAATCATCTAAGGTTTTGCAGGCCATAATTCAGTAAGCAAATACCATAACCCTCATTTTATTAGAACAAGGGATTGATTAGCAGATATTCTAAATGTACCTGAAGGAGCTGGAAACCATCTCAACAGAAATGAAGATTCCACAGCCAAATGCACTGACAATTCTTCAGGGTTAAGGATGTGGCCCCTGTAGGTAATTGCAAATTCTGCAATCCACTATGATGCCCCATGCTTGGAAGTCTCCCTCCAGAGGGCTGTGTAAAGGTGGATCTCTTGCTTTTCCCATTCCCAAAAGCAGAGTGGCTGCTATATTGCTAACTTAGTCTGTTTTTTAGTCTAAGTCATGCTTACATTAATAAGCACTAGTTTGTTCCTTTCCTGTAGTGGTTTGAAAAATAAAAACTACAGTACAAAATCAACCTAAAATAACCTTATCTTTGGCTTGGTGTGTTGTAAGCAATGTTACATTCTTTATGGGTCCTTTAAAGAACAGCCTAAACAAGTCACCATTTCCTTTATACACACCCTTCAAATACAGTATACAAAGCCCATATCTATTTTTTTACCAGTCACTGTTTTGTTGTTGTTTAGGAGGAAAGCTTTAAAAAAACCCAACATATTTAAACAGGTTGTGATCTAAGTTTTGGCACTGACATGAGCCCCACATACAACACTGCGTGTACTTACAGAGCTTTTGGAGCTGTGCTGGGACTGAGCTCTGCCCTGGATAGATACCCAAGGCAATGCCATCCCTTGGGCTGCAAGGGGGACAATCCTTCACTGCTGTTGTTGGGAGGAATACTAGAGGAGTTATCTTGAAATAATTCATGATACCTGAGCTTGTCTGTGAATGGGATGCCCTATGCCTTCCTCCCATCCTCTCTGGCCCCACTAAGTTAGCCCATGGCATTGCGGTTTTATTTGTTGAGGGTACTTTGTCCAGGGCAGAATCATTTGGGTGCAGGTTTCTGTTAATTAATGATTTACCTTGGAGGGGTTGGAACTAGATGACCTTTAAAGGTCCCTCCCAAGCCAAATAGTATATGATTCCTTGACTCTGAAGGAGGTGTGCAGAGGCAGCTGGGGTGATTTGTAACACCCCGATGGCAAGGATGTGTGAGTTTCCCCTCTTTTGACTCATTAGCTGTTTTTCTTGCAGAGCTCGGGAGATGTGAGCGGAGAAAAAGGATGCCCAGCCATTCCTTCAGCATGCTACTAGTTTGCATACACTGCACATTTTCTTCAGAATTAAGTGCATTCATTTGCAATGTTTCTGTTCCTTAATTAGGTTTACTGATTGCTAACGTGAAGAAATGTGGTCTTTGGTTTTGAGGATAGTTTATGAAAACAGCCTGTGCAATACATCTTGTAGCAGGGGAGCTGGTTCATGGCATTTCTTTCAGGACTTAGCTGCTCTAAAGTAACAGACCTAAACTGTGATATGTATTATTTTTTCTGGATATCATATAACTTCTGGCATCTGAAAGGAAGGTTCTTATTTTCTTATTATGATAATTAGTTGGTATCAGGGAGATATGGGGATAGTGCAGCAATGTTCTTTTGTTGTTGCAGGTCTTTTTTCACTCAAACCAATTCTATGAAGGCAGTTCCTAAGCATACACCCATTCTAACCATCAGTAAAAGCTCACTCTGGAGACTCAGTTTAAGAAGTAATGATTTTATCAGATATGAATAAACATTATTGTTTTGGAAAGATACTGTATCAACAAAGCTAGTAGCTTCTGAAGCTACTCATACTGGTTACTATTTTGGGACTTCATCAGTTTATTTTAAGCATCTGTGGATATGTTGGGAGTTCTTTAGCTTCTTTCAAAAGTGCATTTGTCCTCTTGCTTGGCTTATGGTGTGGTGTTTTTTTTTTCTGGGGACTCTATCAACTTAGAAATGTAAGTGGCTCTGTGATGGATGCTGTGGCCAAGGCTTGAACACAC
Organism: Acanthisitta chloris; assembly: GCF_000695815.1. Classification (NCBI taxonomy): domain Eukaryota; kingdom Metazoa; phylum Chordata; class Aves; order Passeriformes; family Acanthisittidae; genus Acanthisitta; species Acanthisitta chloris. The sequence goes on along the minus strand of NW_008692854.1, from coordinate 11,004 downwards.
ACCTCATCAGGGCCAGTTTCCTTATCTCTGGCTCTGGCAGCAAATGAGGCTGCTCTTCCCCTCCTCTGCGGGCCCTCACTGGCAGTCCAAGGTGCTGAGAGCAGGCAGAGCTTGCTGATGTGTCCCAGGCTCAATTTGCAGCCCATGTTTCTAGCCAGAGGCTAGACAGGCAGCTATGCTGATTCAGAAGAAACACATTTAATGTCAGAAAGCCTGAAGGGAAATAGTCTGAACTCAAAGGACAAATCAAGAGCGGTAGCCAACACTGTTGGTCTTGCTCTTTTTAAATTCCTAGTGTATTCAGGATGCCCTTTAGGATGGGATGCTTACTGCGAGGCTTGTTAGAAGCTGTGGTACAAGTAACTTCCCTGATGTCTGATATGCTACAGTTGCCAGGAGTCTTGTGGTTTCCATTGTGGAGGAGGTGGTCTAGGAACCTGTGAATGAAAACGATGCTGGATCTCCAGCCAGGTGCTCTGTTAAATCAGTGCTACCCTTTTGGAGGAAACTATTCCAGCACATTTAAAAAACCCACAAATGACCTACAAAACCCAAAGAAAACCAACCAACCAAAAAAAAAAGCGAAACCAAAAAAAAAAACCCCAACAAAAAACAGCCACCCAAAAAACCCCAAACAAAACCAAAACCCCCCCAAACCCAAGCAAACAAAAATCCCAACACCAAAACCATTTTCAGTGCTATGAATGAAGAATAACTGCAAAAATTGTTATTGTTCTTTTTTTATGATGTGCCTTCCATTAATTAGGTCCAGTGAATGTTTCTTATCACATCCTTGTGCCAGCTGAAATTAAACTACCAAGACCACTTTCAGTTGGGTTGGAAATCCCTGTATGTAGTGCTGGAAGAAACGTTGTAGGAGCCCTAGCAGCTCTGTGCCTGTGGTGGCAGTAACTGAGGCTGTGCCTGGGGTTTAGAGGAAAGGGGAGCAGGAGGTGTTTGACCTCGCTGAACATGAGCTGACAGAATATCATGCTTCTCTTTGGAGGTAGACATCAGTGCTCCCCCTCAGCAGGACTTACCTGCAGGGGCAATTTACTCCTCACTCTGCAGAAGAAATTACCCTGAGGAAGTGTCTCCTACCCTTTGGTTACAGAGTGATGTAGAACAGGGCTTAGCCTGCTGTGGACTGCTTTGCTCACTGATAGTAGGGGAAGGAATGCCTCTCTCCAACTGGGAAACAAAGATCCTATTGACTTGATTTGCTGATTGCTGGGAGAGGAGTGAAATCCATCCTGCAGGGTAACTTGGCTATGCTCTCAGCAAAGCTAGATAAACAAATAGTACTTCTATTTTAACAAGACTTGCTCAAAGGAGAAGGGAAAAGCTCTGCTGTGTAGGAATGATTTTGAGGCCAGTGCAGGTTACTGTTGGAAGGAGATTATTCCAGTGCATTGACCAGAGGCAAAACCATGTCTCTTTCCACCAGTGCTTAAATTCTGAGTGCTGGAAAGGGGTTTGACACAAACAGGTTATACCTTCATGGTGCCCATGATGACTTGCCTTGTTTAGCTCTTTGTACCAGAGAAATTCAGTTATTGCCTAAGAAAGCATTTGGTCTTACTAGCTTAGTTATATTAGCTGCTTATTATGATGCATCTTGGTCTGAGTCCTGTTTGCAAGTCTTTAAGGTACTTTCTGTAATTTAACTCTTTAAATGTGTTCAAGTATCCAGCAGATGGGACTGGGCAAAAGGGACTCGGGGCTGTTACGACAAGGATACTTGATGTGTATTTTTAAATTAGCAGGAAAGAACAATTGCTGTGATGCTCCATATTGAGTCGGGTTTTCTTCATGGTGGGTTTTCAGTCTGCAAACCATGTCAAGGAGAACTGAATGTGTGAGTGCAACCCCAGTGTGAAGTGCTGGAGTCAGTGCCTCAGCCCCGAGGTGGTTTCTGGGTCTCCTGATTGCGAGTATGATCACAGGCACCTGAGAGTGATTCCCCTTCCCTCTTACAGCAGCAGTTCTATCATTGCTAAGGAGTCTGTATGCTCTCAAGCCTGTCTGTAGGGCCAGGGCATTAAGCTGTGTTGGCACTGGGATCATGCAGGGACCTCTGTCCAGACTGATTTAGTACAGATTGACACTCCTACCCAACCAAGTGTTATCAGCACAAAGGTGAGTATAGAGCCGATTTGAGAAATAGCATCTCTCTTTTGCAGTCTGTTACTTGAATGGTGGAAAAAGCCTCTGTTTTGTCACAATTGGTGCCTTTGCTAATAATTTAAAAGCTTGAATTACTTACATGTGGGGCTAAAATAGCTCTAAGTGCATTTTTATTGCCTGGCTCTGGAGCTGCCATTTACAGGTTTAACAGCCCTA